>NC_092094.1:46775026-47011720 GCF_045679555.1 Salvelinus alpinus
AGAGAATGCGAAAAGGGGGGGGAAAAATAGCTATTTATCACTTCTAGTTTCCTAAATATTATTTAGTTGCGGGACTATATCCCTTTGCACCTATTGGATGATATCCTTAATGACTATTTAAACCAGCTCAGTATACAACACATAGCAAAGGCTATGCAGCGGCATTCTTTGAACTCCCCAGAAGAGTTACTGGTATACTGCTTTGGGAAGATTGTGAGAAAAAGTGGACAAAGCCATTTAATCCAGGATTAGACAGAGAAATTATATCATAGGCAAACATGAAGACAGCCCAGCAGAGCATGAGTCCCCATCCTCATCTTCTTCCAACCAGAGTCAGGTCAGGTCAAGATTTGGACATGGTTTAAGAACCTTTTCACACTAGTGTGCCAACCCGAGCCGTACTGTGTAAAAATATATATTCTTTTTCCATTGACCCTTCCAGCACGTTTCCAGTACAGATGGACTTTGGGGCCTATGCATTTGTAAGTTAATTCGTTTTTTATAAAGGAAAACAAGCTTCTTTCATCCCCCAGATGACAATCTTTTGTAGACAAAATGCTCAACTACGGAGGAATGTTGTTTAAAGGTTGAACATGTTTGGAAAAGGTCAAACCGGTACCCTCTCTTCTAATCAGTTCCTCCTGCTTTCGATCAGCACCTTTTGTGCACATCCACAGTGATGTTCCCAAAACGTTTGGTGCTACTTCAGTCGCTCTGCGAGGGTCCCTCATGCCCACGCTTTTTGAAAAACTTTGGCGTTATTAATGTTTCAGAAATGTAGCACATCCTCGTCTACCGTTCTTGGACATCACTTGGTTTCAGCAACATTTTAAGAACGTTTGGTGTAATCGGTTTGTTTCCCTATGCTTTAGTGAGCAGGTGCTTTGTGCAAGCTATGATAATGAGGCATGTTGGTTCTGACAGTAACTCTTCCGTAATTGCCTGGCAGTGTAGCCCTGAGGGATCTGGCTCCAATTCATTTTCCAGACAGGACTCATAGGGCATTGTAATAATAAACTATCCACCTCCTAACCATTCTGCAGCACTGGTACAGTGAAATGCAAGGATAATTATGTCTGCTTGTGAGGTGTGTGTGTGTGTGTGTGTGCGTGCGTGCGTGCGTGCGTGCGTGCGTGCGTGCGTGCGTGCGTGCATGCATGCATATATGGGTGGTTTTCCAGAGACAAGTAAACAAACACACATGGATATATTCCTCAGACAACCCCCAGAGTGCATTATGTTAATGATCTCTGTGCTGCAGACCTACAGTACCATCAGTTATGTAGACACACCCCTTGTCTTTTTCCACATTTTTTGGGGTTACAGCCTGAATTTAAAATTGATTAAATGGAGATGTTGTGTTCGCTGGCCTATACACAATACCCCATAATGCCAAAGTGTAATTATGTTTTTATACATTTTTTATGAATTAATAAAAAATGAAAAGCTGAAATGTCATGAGTCAATAAGTATTCAACCCCTTTGTTATGGCAAGCCTAAATCAGTCCAGGAGTAAGAATTTGCTTAACAAGTCACATAATAATTTGCATGGACTCACTCTATGTGCAATAATAGTGTTGAACTCTTTGATGCGTATGCTCACATATTGTGATCATTGTTGACTGGTACTTGCAGCGTTCCATCACAAATATGTGATTGGAACAGTAGCAACAGAACTTATAATGCAACAAACGCGTCTAAACAGCATTGTTGTTTGAAAAGCATCTAAACAACGTTTTGTACTGCTGGGAAACAAAAGATCTTCACAACTTTATTCCTCAATTTCACCTTTTATTGTTTAGAGAAGAGATACGTGTCAGCTAAGCTAACAGCAGCTAAATTCTTTATGATGTCAGCCATGTTTGTTCATGTTTGACAAGTGAAAACTCTAATCCCAGAATGCCATTCACTATAAGATGCACGTAAACAAAGTCAAAGTCAAAGATGGCTGCGCTCATTGCCTGAAAAATATGAACTTATTTTGGCCACTTTTCAGCATTTTACAAATCTTCGACGTACTTGTTACAGTGTATAAGTTCATGGCGGGTAGATATCGGGGAAGGTATCATGGGGGGATAAGATACAGGGGCAATTACTTTGATGGGGGGATTTATCAATAATTGGGGGGCAAACACAGAAGAAGTTTATACGCTAAATAATAATAAAACCCCTGGAAATGGGGTCTGAGCTGGCAACCCTGACCTACCATAGTTACAATCTGATTCCGCGTTGAAAACAACTGTAAACTCGGAAATCTCTGACTTCCGACTTCAGTGCGTTCAAGACAACTAGGAACTTGAAAAAAAAACGAGCTCCGACTGGGGAAAATTGTTTTGAATGGTCATCCAACTTGGAATTTAAACTCGAGACCTCGGGCCTCTATCTAGAGCTCCGACCTTCTGACCTGAAAATCACTGACATCATGATTTGACCTCATATTTTTCTGAGTTCCCAGTTGTCTTGAATGCACCATAAGTCAGTTGAGTGAACTATCATCTTTGGTCTGACAGATGCTTACCTGACAACCAGAATGCATTGTGCAAACATGGCACCACATATAGCTGGAAAATAGCTTAGCATTAGCTCATCATAATCAGTACAATCTTCAAAAAAGTATTTTACACACATCCTATGTGTCCATTAAAATCTATGCAAGAATCAGAATGCATTATTTGTCAGCAGAACTTGAAAACATGTGAATAAAACAGCGAAATACATTATGCTCCATGCATACATACAGTGGGGAGAACAAGTATTTGATACACTGCCGATTTTGCAAAAAAATCCAGAAAATCCAGAAAATCACATTGTATGATTTTTAAGTAATTAATTTGCATTTTATTGCATGACATAAGTATTTGATCACCTAAGTAAGAATTCCGGCTCTCACAGACCTGTTAGTTTTTCTTTAAGAAGCCCTCCTGTTTTCCACTCATTACCTGTATTAACTGCACCTGTTTGAACTCGTTACCTGTATAAAAGACACCTGTCCACACACTCAATCAAACAGACTCCAACCTCTCCACAATGGCCAAGACCAGAGAGCTGTGTAAGGACATCAGGGATAAAATTGTAGACCTGCACAAGGCTGGGATGGGCTACAGGACAATAGGCAAGCAGCTTGGTGAGAAGGCAACAGCTGTTGGCGCAATTATTAGAAAATGGAAGAAGTTCAAGATGACGGTCAATCACCCTCGGTCTGGGGCTCCATGCAAGATCTCACCTCGTGTGGCATCAATGATGATGAGGAAGGTGAGGGATCAGCCCGAACTACACGGCAAGACCTGGTCAATGACCTGAAGAGAGCTGGGACCACAGTCTCAAAGAAAACCATTAGTAACACACTACGCCGTCATGGATTAAAATCCTGCAGCGCACGCAAGGTCCCCCTGCTCAAGCCAGCGCATGTCCAGGCCCGTCTGAAGTTTGCCAATGACCATCTGGATGATCCAGAGGAGGAATGGGAGAAGGTCATGTGGTCTGATGAGACAAAAATAGAGCTTTTTGGTCTAAACTCCACTCGCCGTGTTTGGAGGAAGAAGAAGGATGAGTACAACCCCAAGAACACCATCCCAATCGTGAAGCATGGAGGTGGAAACATCATTCTTTGGGGATGCTTTTCTGCAAAGGGGACAGGACGACTGCACCGTATTGAGGGGAGGATGGATGGGGCCATGTATCGCGAGATCTTGGCCAACAACCTCCTTCCCTCAGTAAGAGCATTGAAGATGGGTCATGGCTGGGTCTTCCAGCATGACAACGACCCGAAACACACAGCCAGGGCAACTAAGGAGTGGCTCCGTAAGATGCATCTCAAGGTCCTGGAGTTGCCTAGCCAGTCTCCAGACCTGAACCCAATAGAAAATCTTTGGAGGGAGCTGAAAGTCCGTATTGCCCAGCAATGGATACTCCACAATATTAACCTAAATGACAGAGTGATAAGAAGGAATACAAATATTGCAAAACATGCATGCTGTTTGCAATAAGGCACTAAAATAAAACTGCAAAAAATTAAGAAATTAACTTTATGTCCTGAAAGTGTTATGTTTGGGGCAAATCCAACACAACACATCACTGAGTACCACTCTTCATATTTTCAAGCCTGGTGATGTCTGCATCTTGTTATGGGTATGCTTGTCATCGGCAAGAACTAGAGAGTTTTGTTAGGATAAAGAACTGAATAGAGCTAAGCACAGGAAAAATCCTAGAGGAAGATCTGGTTCAGTCTGCTTTCCAACAGACATGGAGACAAATTCACCTTTTAGCAGGACAATAACCTAAAACACAAGGCCAAATATACCAGGACGACATTGAATGTTCCTGAGTGGCCTAGTTACAGTTTTTACTTAAATCGGCTTGAAAATCTATGGCAAGACTTAAAAATGTCTGTCTAGCAATGATCAACAACCAATTTGACAGAGCTAGAAGAATTAAAAAAATATGTATTAGGTTTTTAATTTTTCATGATATTTTGACAAATGTTAGAATTTCTCTTCAACTTTGAGCTGAGAGTTTTTTGTGTAGAAATTACAATTAAATCAATGTTAATCCTACCTTGTAACACAACATTTTATGGAATAAGTCAAGGGGTGTGAATACTTTCTGATGGCACTGTAAATCTTACTCATTCTCAAAATTGAGCAAATTTCTTCAGACGGAAAAGATAACAGATTGTTTTTATTGTACAATCTCAGACCTCCCTCTTTTGCTGATATTTTCTCATATATAACTCTAAATGAGTGCTCCTCAATGTTGCACTGCACATAATGGCCTATAAGCAATATTGTTCTGTGTAATAACACATTGTTATTTGTTCTTTGCCATGATCTTTTGGAATGAGGGTATCGTGAGTTGGTCTTTGAAAGTGACATGGATGTCTTTCAGTTCTCAAATAAAAACAGACCAACTCAATAGCGTTTAGAGGCTGTGTGAACGTATAATCATTCTGGTGCCACGATAAGAATAATCCAGGCTGATTTAATCAAATGACATATTTGGACATAAACCGAGCTGTTTTTGAAAGCTATTTTCTTTCTGTTGCAGCTGAACTGGTGCAAGGATACGGATACCGGGCCCAGCGTAAATTCTCAGAAGACATCGACTGGTCCTATGCGGGTAAGTGTGTAGGGGACCAGACGGGTTTGGTTAAATGTTCTACGTCTATCTCAGTAGGATACATTGGGATAAATTATTGATATATTGAAGCTAAGTGATTTTGAAGCATTGTAATACCAAAGACCAGTTGAGGTGTTACCCTGTAGATTGAATGGGTTCCTCACTAGCCATGAATCCACAGGTGGTCAGGAGTGGAGTGGCACTCTGGTGGAGATAAGACTTTGATGTCTGCTGGACTGCCACAGTGTGTCCTCAAAGCTCCTCTTATGAGGTGTGTGTGTGTTGGTGTGTGTGTGTTGGTGTGTGTGAATACGTGCACCCGTGGGTGTGCAGGTGCGCGGACACACAGTGAGTGAGTATGTGATTGATAAGTAGTGTGCTTCAAATAGATGACTGGGAAACGCTAGTATTTTGAGCTGGTAGTGACAGACAATGTCAGACTTGCAGTCATAGACTAATAGTTGCTTGTGACTTGCGTACCGTGTGTGCGCGTGTAATAAGTGTGTGTGCGTAATGTAAAAACAGATAACCAAAGAGATTGTCTAGTCTGTGCATGTGGAAAATATCAGAAGGGATTAACTTTGTCTTTATCTGTTTGACTCATCCTTTAACAGAGCTGTTATGGTTTCCAATAAACCTATTAGGCTAGACTGGTCTTGCCTTAGACTAGACCGTTCTGACTGGTTAGAGAAAAATGGAGTAGCCTAGTCACGAAGCTTGTCCTCCTCACGAAGCTTGTACCTTGGAGTAGACTGGGATTTTCTTAGGAATGGCCACTCCTGGCATCTCTATATCAGCCATTTTTTGAGAGGAAGAACAAAGGTGTGTGTGTGTGCATGTGCGGCAGACATCAAAAGAGTAGGCCATTTGCAGAATATACTCTTTGGCAATAATTCTGTTTACAATACAGGTCATGATGAATAGCTTGGTTTCATGAATATCTTCTGAAACGGGGACGCCAAAGAGACCTGGGAATTAATGTCCTATTTGAAAAGATAATTTGAGAAAACATTCACGCATTCTCCCCCCTTCTCTTGAAGATCATCTGAACCCATTCCAATTTCCCCCCGTGGTCTCATTTTGAGATTTGCATTTGAATACGTATCCCCTTAGAAATTCATTTGATCTTCATGAATTCGCCTGACGTTTGGCATTGGGTGTGGAGAGATATCAACAAGGAAATGGATTGGTTATCATTGGGGGTCATTTGGAGCCTTGTTCCAATAGTAAATGGCATGGCCTTCTCTCTCCCCTTTACTCCATAACCACTGGTTGGGGGAAAGAGTAGACAAGTTTCAACTGAAATGTTGTCAGTTAAGAATTGGCCTATGTTTAGGTTATCATATGGGGAGATGAGAAAGGAAGACTTATTTACACTGAAGTTCAAGTTCAGAATATGGCCCACAATCTCTTTTCAACTAATGTTGACAACATCCAAATACACACAATGTTGTAACACAAGCTGTTAAACAGTGCAAACGCCACAATGTATTGGCGTAGCCTCATTTGACAGAGGGTTACATACACATGCATACACACACGCACACACACACACGTCCACACACAAAACACCCCACCGCACACACACACAACACTAGGGACTCTCTTCTCAGGGACTATTCCTTTATTTATTTTTTCAGCCATGGAGAATTCCCTGGTGGTGAGAGAATTCCCTGTGTTAGGCTCTGGGACCCATATTTGGAAAGTAGGGCACATTCAGCCCCTGGTTTAGAGCGGCTGTTTAGCCTAGCTTGTCTGATCTGTGTTGGATGAGACATGACATGGGTTATGACTAGCCAATATGGCATAGAATGTATGATGTGTAGCAAAAATGTGTGTATTTCTCTTCAATTCAACATTGACTTTGATACAGTTTGTATTATTAGCATGTTTATATTTTATACAGTTGCCAAACAGTCAGTAATACAGCATATTCTACAAAATAGATGCATCATTTGGCATGGAAATGTACCATGCATATTTACTATGACCCTCAGGCAGTAGCACACAATAATCACCCCCACCCCCCATATCTCTCTGTCAATCTTTGCTTTCACTAGACATGACAAGAAAAAAAATATTCTCTCTCCACCCCTTGTTATCTTTGTGTTCTCCTCTCTTCTCTCTCTCTCTCTCTCTCTCACTCCCCCTCTTCTTCTCACTGTCTAGTCTACCCCTACCCCTTTTCCAACGCTCTCTCTCCATCTTCCCTTTGCTCCCTCTCTCTCTCTTTACCACACCACCTTCCCATACCTCCCCTTTCGCCTCGGTCGGCGTCACAACAAACTGAATCTGAGTGACACATGGGGAGACTGGCACAACAATGGGGACATTATTGGGTGAGGGCACAGACATGTGGGCACAGGCAGCCAGGCGGGGGGACAACCTGTATTCCGACTGCCAATGCCACCCTAACATGCCCCTGTCCCTCCCCAACTTCCCTGTCCTCGATAACCTCCCCCATCTATAGGCCTATTGTATAACTAGCATAAACAGAAAAACAGCCCTGGTCCAATGGCCCTATGGATGCTATACTTACCCTGTGCTTCAGAAAGTTTATGTTGGATGCTTGAAGATATATTAGAAATAGAAAAGCAGTTGATAGAGTTCAACGTTCAGATAAACTTGTTCATACACACACAGACAAACACACACACACACACACTATATTGCTTGTTGCTTATTAATATTGCAATGACTATTTAGTCATAATAACAATAACACAATATTGTGTTGTATTTTGAATCCCTGTGATGTGCTCTTGTATTGGGTCCAATTGTTTTTGTTCAGGCACAATATAGAAGCTCATGAGAGTTAAACAACCATTCTGCACGGTGGGCCCTCCCAGCCAAAGGGCTTGGAATGGTGATTTGTGGTTGTGTGAGCTTGTTTGTGATAATGTGTGTGTGTGTGTGTGTGTGTGTGTGTGTGTGTGTGTGTGTGTGTGTGTGTGTGTGTGTGTGTGTGTGTGTGTGTGTGTGTGTGTGTGTGTGTGTGTGATTTTATTGGATAATCTGCATTGTGTGTATGTGCTATCATAATGCAGGTGTGTGTGTGTGTGTGCTTCCATTAGATCATCTGCATGTGTGTGTATGCTCTTGCGGTTGTGTGTGTGTGTGGAAGGGATTCTCTTTTGCTGTGCGTGCCTTTTGAGCGACGCATCCCTTCAGCCCTGATCTTTCTTATCCTAAAACCATAATAGACAGGCTCCTCTGACATACCTTTAAGTGGATCCAAACACTGTACAGTACCATCATTATCACCACTAATGGAATGGTCTACTACCTCTCTTAGAAAGGGAAGAACGGTATCTTTACCAAGCATTTATGCATCTGAGCTCAATTTGGAGTGTCATAGCAAAGGGGTGTGAATACTTATGTAAATGAGCTATTTCGTACATTTGCAAAAAAATCTAAAAACATGTTTTCAATTTGGAATTACAATTCTTCCAATGCACCAATTTTTTTCTTCACACGCCCAAAAACACACATAACAATATTATTATGTGAAATATTATTACACACACATACAGGTAACTACTAAAATAAAGGAAACACCAACATAAAAGTTCTTAATAAATGAGAGGTGGGCCATCACGAGCCACCAGAACAGCCTCAATGCGCCTTGTCATAGATTTTACAAGTGTCTGAAACTCTATTGGAGGATTCGACACCATTCTTCCATGAAAAATGCTGCTTTGAGACCCCTCCTTCAAATTCACTGATTCATCTCTTCTAGCCATAGTAGCCAAAATAATAGGCAACTGGGCATTTTTATACTGGCCCTAAGCGAAGTGTTATGTTAATTGCTTAATTACCTCAGGAACCAGTACCACACCTGTGTGGAAGCACCTGCTTTCAATATACGTTGTATCCCTCATTTACTCAAGGGTTTCCTTTATTTTGGTATTTACATGTATATAATAAATACGGTTCTAACGAAATTTTCATATCAACAATTGAAATGACTGAAACATGTAGATCAAAACGTCAAAAAAGTATGTGATCAAAATGAAATTCTAGCTCGATAAATCATTCAAAGGGATTTTGTCCATTTTCATGTTCGTTCAACGGTAGCCTAACCCGCAAGAACGCTACCTAGCAAAACTTTTTTCGATACTTGAGGTCAAAGTATAATATTGCAATATGTAACTGTATCTATTTTATGAAATCGTCTGAATGCAACAAATGAAGCTAAGCAAAGCAGCACTGACCCTGTCGATTAGCAGTGACTGGGAGCATGAATACCCAGGTGCCTTTCCTGAGGTTTTGTTGCAGTTTTAGCGAATGTTGAGAATTTGAGCATAAAAACCATCAGAACCATTGAGAAAAAAACATTAGATAACAAAGATTTTTTAATTTGGCTTTTCACAACAGCTTTTTTTTATACGATTATCACAGGGTAAGCACACCAGCAGTTACAATTGCCCACAACAGATAGATGATGAAGAATATACTGTTGCATCATATCCGCTCTGCTGTGTGTGTGTGGAGCCATTGACATGCTAATGAGCTGACCCAGAACTCAGAATGACCTCATTCAGCCTCATTGTCTTTACAATGATGGGTCTCTACAGTATGTGGGCCCCAGGACTAAAATTCAGTTAGAAATTGTAACGAGTAATAGTAGTAGTAGTAGTAGTATGTGTGTGTATGTATTTACATGCTCAAAGTATATAGCCTAAGCAATGCATATCAAATCTATCTGCTGGGAACTTCATGGCAAGTGAAATAAACACTACCCATACTCACTGTCACTGATATTTTAGCCAGCTTTTGTTGTTGTCTATGTCATATGAGACAGGTGTTGGCTAAAACAGAAACAGACTGGCAACCAGGATGAGTTAGGATGAGTTAGGTTACAGGAGAAGCATTGAAACAAAACTCAGGAAGGCAATTTAGGCCCCCCATGCGACCAATACACTGAAAATGATACTGCCAGCCCCTTAGTTGACTCCAGTTCAACTGGAAAATGTACAGCAATGAATGAGCAGGAGCAAATGTTGGAATGAAAGCATGACATTAAATTGTTCTATCGTGTGAAATTGTTCTATCAGCTCCATGCACAGCCCCATATCAACCCTTTGCCATAAGCACTTCATGTAGATTGGACTTGATTGAACTACTCATCATATCACCCAACCCATGATTACTTGAATCAGGTATTATGCACCGATATTACATTTTTGGCCGATACCAATATTTTCCTTGTCAAAAAAATCGGCGATGAGGGCCGGGTCCAGGATGTCTTTAGCAGGGACCCAGCACCTCTCCTCCGGGCCATAACCCTCCCAGTCAACCAGGTACTGGAAACCCCTGCCCCCTGGTCGAACCCTCAGGAGGCGTCTCACCGTATACACTGGCTGGCCATCGATGACCCGGGGGGGAGGGATGGGCCTAGAAACAGAAGACAAAGGACTGTGAGACACAGGCTTAATCCTAGACACATGGAAGGTAGGGTGAATACGGAGGGTACGGGGTAACACAAGAAGGACAGCAGTGGAACTAAGGACTCTAGAGATGGGAAAAGGACCAATGAAACTGGGGGACAGTTTGCGGGACTCCACCCGAAGGGGCAGGTCCCGAGTGGAAAGCCATACCCTCTGCCCAATGTGGTAGTGGGGAGCTGGGGTCCGACGACGGTCAGCTTGTCGACGATACCTGGAGTTGGTCTTGAGAATTGCCGCCCGAGCTCTTCTCCAGGTACGTTGACAGCGGCGGACAAACATCTGGGCCGAGGATATGCTGACCTCCTGCTCTTGTTCCCGGGAAGAGTGGAGGTTGATACCCAAAATTACTGTGTAACTCATGTAGGGCAACATCTGAAAAATAGCACACTTGGTAGTGTGTACCGTTGCTCGACCAGTCGATCCACACAGCAGACATTGTTGGCGACATTACGTCATGTACCTACATTATATATATATGCACGGTAGCTTTGAAATCGGTTTTTAACATCGGCGTTAAACTAGACATCGGCCGATACCGATGTTGGCATATTTAGCTAAGATGTTTATTGATATATCGTGCACCCCTAGGTATTAGTGCGGGGATAAAAAAATAAATATTTATCACACCCTGGGGATCCCCCAGGAATGGCTTGAGAAATTCCACAGTTCTGCATATTACACCCCAGTGATATCCTGTCAAAGCAGACACACCTGAAGGTGATTAGGTCGTTAGCTCTCCGCAGGAGCACACCTGCAATCAGTTGGTCACTAATTAAAGAGGAAGAAACCAGAGTACACTTCCGGGAAAAGGGAAAACAACTGAGTTGTGTTTTGAAATGGAAAACGGCATGTACAATTTTTGGGCAAATGAATGTAGCTGATGCACCACCAATACGTTAGCTATCTATCTCTACCATGCATTAAACACATTTCAACTCTCTTTTGGCAGGGACTCTCAACCAAAACAACTGGGCCAAGAAGTACCCATCATGTAACAATGCCAGACAGTCACCCATCAACATCGAGGAGGAGCTGACACAGGTCAAAGTTCAGTTCCAAAAGCTGAAGTTCGAGGGCTGGGAGGAAGCGATGTCTGATGGGGCCACCATCAAGAACGACGGCAAGACAGGTATGCGCTCTCACGTCCCCATAAGTCGTCACCATAAAAACAGCATTACAGCAGCCAGCAATGAAACTGTAAAGCCAAAGTAATACAGTAAAACAGTCCTGTCTGCAACCAGCCATTCAGTCACCTATTCAGTATCCACTGCCCGTGGGAAGAAACTGTCTCAGAGCCTTCTGGTCTGGGTTTTAATACTACGGTGTCGTAGTAGAAGGAGGAGGTGCAGAAGAAGAGTGGAAGGAGGAATACAATACAATATGATGATATGGAAATTATTATATATTGTTACATACTGAAAGATACTGAAAGATTTTATAGTGTATACTTATGGCACTTTTAAAGCCGATGGGTGTGTGTGTGCGTACGTGACTTTTTGTGTTTTCACTTGGCAAGCTTCAGGCCACATCAATATAGTGTGTGTGAGTGTATGTGTGGGTTGTTTAATGGGGTCAACTAACACCCTCTGTGTGTTCTCTCCAGTGGCGGTGAACCCAGAGGGAGACTTCTATGTGAGTGGAGGGGGGCTGAGGGGCAGGTTTAAGGTGGGAAGAATCACCTTCCACTGGGGACGCTGCAACGCCTCCTCAGAGGGCTCCGAACACAGCCTCAACGGGGTGAAGTATCCCCTGGAGGTAAGACCTGACATTCGCCCATTATAACTATGACAGAGTATAACCTTGTTATAACCTCCATATGACAGAGTATGACCTCATTGTAACCTCCCAAGTAGGGCTTTCTAATTTGTGACTGTTTGGCTGTATTTGACAGTATTTATCCCTTTGACACTTATCAACACACGGGTGTGATCATTCTACAGTGGTCCCTGCAGTGTACACTCAAACCGAATAAGTGCTTGGGCTCTCTTCGAAGAGAGATTGTCCGGCTCAGTAAAGCCTCAAACGTCCGCAACAGTGAAATGGACTACTTCTGTGAGAATTAATGAGGAGGTGGTACACACCTCAATTCAAACTGTTGTTAGAAAATATTAACTAATCTGAAATTGACAAGTTGAAACATAGCCTATAGATAATTAGCAGGCAGCGTGCCTTGGTTTAAGGGCAGCACGGGTTAACTGTCCTGTTGCGTAACAATCACATTTTTGAACAGTGAGTGCATTCTGACATCACTCGCATAAAAAAACTCACATTGGGGCGATTGTTAGAGATATTTGGAACACACACGATGAAACGGTTAAGTTTCTGAAAAGTTCTAAATATGTTTTATACGTTGTACATGACCGTAGGAATTCTAAGTGGTTTTAATGGGCTTTCTCCATTCTGATGGTTTTATTCTCAACCAAACTAGGACAAAACTGACTGTGAAGTACTCCGATTAGTTTAGCATTGTATCAAAATATCGCTATAGACAGTATTGTTCAAATCCAAAGATCCAAATATGTGGATCCATACCAGTATACCTTAAAATAGGATATAGCACTCAGCCCTACTCTCAAGTACAGTTGAAGGGATATCAACCATCTCCTGTACCTTGTATCTGTCTGTTCCAGATGCAGATCTACTGTTATGAAGTGCATCGCTTTGAGTCCTTAGACCAGGCCATCAAGGACGGGGGCAGGATCACAGCTCTCTCTGTGCTGTTTGAGGTGGGCGTGAGTGTGTGGTCATTTTCTGAGTGTGTCTGTATCATTGGTGTAAAGTACTTAAGTAAACATACTAATAAGTACTACTTAAGTCGTTTTTAGGGCTATCTGTACTTTACTACTTCTATTTTTGACAACTTTTACTTCACTACATTCCTAAAGAAAATAATGTACTTTTTACTCCATACATTTTCCCTGACACCCAAAAGTACTCGTTACATTTTGAATGCTTAGCAGAACAGGAAAGTGGTCCAATTCACACACTTATCAAGAGAACATCCCTACTGCCTCTGATCTGGTGAATTCACTAAACACAAATGCTCAGTTTGTAAATGATGTCTGAGTGTTGGAGTGTGCCCCTGGCTATCCGTAAATAAAATAAAAACAAGAAAATGGTGCTGTCTGGTTTGCTTAATATAAGAAATGTGAAATTATATATACTTTTACTTTGAAAGTATATTTTAGCACGTATGTTTACTTTTGATACTTAAGTATATTTAAAACCAAATAATTTTGGACTTACTCAAGTAGTATTTTATTGGGTGACTTTCACTTTTATTTGAGTCACTTTCTATTAAGGTATCTTTACTTTTACTCAAGTATGACAGTGGGTACTTTTTCTACCATTGGTCTGTATGTTTTGACCTACTATGGCCACAGTACCTACCTGTGTGTTCAGGTAGGTAGGTACTGTAGATTGGGGGGAGTGGGTGTCCTTGACAGGTATGTCATCTGTTGACATTGACAGGAAGCGGAGTGTGCTGATGGATTTGATTTTGTGCAGGTGTGCGTGTGTTTGTGACCTGTGTCAAGAGTGTTTGATGGATCATTTTGCGTCCATACCAGCAATGATTTTCATAGTCGATGAGGGATGACTTACTGTATCTACATAACTAGTCTGAACAGTACCTCTACTGAATAAACAGCCTGGCAGTAACTGACAGTGTAGAATACCAGCAGGTCAATACCATGTGTGTGTGTGTTTGTTGAGGAGATTAGCACACACATCTTACGCTACACTCCGCTGCCCACCTGGGAAATCAAAGGGGACAGAATAGTGGAACGGATTACCCACTACAGCATCAGACTGAGCAGAGATTAGACATGCTAGAGTACATAGACGGTCAGCTGTGGAATATCACGTCTCTAGCTATTAGCTTAACATCAGTGTTGGCTTTAGCTTAGCATCAGTGTTAGCTTCAGCTAAGCGGGTCACAGCTTTAAAGGGGCATTCAGCAGTTCAAACAATAACAAAGTGATCTCCATGCCCCTATTTCAGTAAAAAGCTGAGGGATGGGGCTGGAGAAATGTAAGCACTCTCAAATTCATTGACAGAGCTATGTATACAAGGACTGACCATCCATTATAACAACATTGTAGTTTTAGCAATTATTTTGAGGCAACATAGTGTTTATTTACATTTACTTTGTTTATAAACAATGTAGTAAAAACAAGGTTATGTTTTGGGTTCTGATTGGGTACGACAGTTGAACTGAGATCATGAGATCATAAGTTATATTTTTCAAGAATCAATGGCTACATCATTATTCATTTATTTTTCGATTGTGTTATTGACTGTACGTTTGTTTATGTGTAACTCTGTGTTGTTGTTTTTGTCGCACTGCTTTGCTTTATCTTGGCCAGGTCGCAGTTGTAAATGAGAACTTATTCTCAACTGGCCTACCTGGTTAAATAAAGTATAAAATAAATACATGTACGTCCCAAAATGGATGTAGCAACTGCAGATTGCCTCTTTAAAGCAGCCCAAGAAATGTAGGGACACAAAAAGGTAAGGGGGAGGAGATGAGTAGAGGAAGCTACTGTAGACTTTTGAGATGCCTGACTAACCTACTGCCTTTCCCTCTTTACAGACGAGCATCGAAGACAATGACAACTACATAGCCATTATCGACGGAATCAACCGTGTCAGCCGATTCGGTATGTCAACCTGACTTAACCCTAAAAACTCTAACCTCAACCAATCAACTTTTTTTTACTCACCTGCTGTAAGCACAACCATTATTATCTCTCTTGCATTTCATTATCGATGTATTACTGCACAGCGCTGTTCCTAAGTTTCAGTAAAAGTATGTTGTACAGTCGATAGTTAATGCTAATGGAGGTTGAAGTTTTCAATGCAGGTAGGCATTACAGAGTGCATCAACTCATTTCATGTAAATTCAAGGGCCACTATCCCCCACAATCATACACCCACTACCTCACTGTGCCTTAATGTAACACACAGGCATGCACTAATGCATAAACACACACACTGTTTTCTTTATGTTCATCTTCTGTCGTTCATCCTCTATTGTTTACCCTCTATCGTTTATCCTCTATCGTTCATACTCTATCGTTCAAACTCTATCGTTCAAACTCTATCGTTCATACTCTATCGTTTATCCTCTATTGTTTATCCTCAATTGTTTATCCTCTATTGTTTATCCTCTATTGTTTATCTTCTATCGTTTATCTTCTATGGTTTATCCTCTATCCTCTATCGTTCATTCTCTATCGTTCATTCTCTATCGTTTATCCTCTACCGTTTATTCTCTATCGTTTATCCTCTATGGTTTATCCTCTATGGTTTATCCTCTATCTTTTACCCTCTATTGTTCATTCTCTATCGTTCATTCTCTATCGTTTATCCTCTACCGTTTATCCTCTACCGTTTATCCTCTGTAGTTTATCCTCTGCCGTTTATCTTCTATCGTTTATCCTCTATCATTTCTCCTTTGTTGTTTATCCTCTATTGTTTATCCTTTATCATCTATCGTTCATCTTTGATCATTCATTCTCTAACATTTATCCTCTATCGTTTATCCTCAATCATGTATCCTCTATCGTTCATTCTCTATCGTTTATTCTCTATCCTTTATCATTCATCCTCTATTGTTCATCCTCTATCGTTCGTCCTCTATCGATCATTCTCTATCGTTCATCCTCTATTGTTCATTCTCTATCGTTTATCCTCTATCGTTCATCCTCTATTGTTTATCCTCTATGGTTTATCCTCTGTTCTCTATCGTTCATTCTCTATGGTTTATCCTCTATTGTTTATCCTCTATCGTTCATCCTCTATCGTTCATCCTCTATCGTTTATCCTCTATTGTTTATCCTCTATCGTTCATCCTCTATCGTTCATTCTCTATCGTTCATTCTCTATCGTTTATCCTCTATCGTTTATCCTCTATCGTTTATCCTCTATCGTTCATCCTCTATCGTTCATTCTCTATCATTTATACTCTATCGTTCATCCTCGATTGTTTATCCTCTGTCGTTCATCCTCTATTGTTTATCCTCTATCGTTCATCCTCTATCGTTTATCCTCTATTGGCTATTCTCTGTTGTTTATCCTCTTTTGTTTATTCTCTATCGTTTATCCTCTATTGTTTATCCTCTATCGTTCGTTCTCTATCATTAACTCTTTATCCTCTATCGGTTATCCTCTATCGGTTATCATCTATCGTTCAACTTCCATCTTTCATACTCTATTGTTTATCCTCTATTGGTTATCCTCTATCGTTCATCCTCTATCGTTCATCCTCTATTATTTACCCTCTATTGTTTATCCTCTATTGTTCATCCTCTATCATTTATCCTCTATCCTCTATTGGTTATTCTCTGTCATTTATCTTCTATTGTTTATCCTCTATCGTTCATTCTCTATCATTTACCCTCTATCCTCTATCGGTTATCATCTATCGTTCAGCCTCCATCGTTCATACTCTATTGGTTATCCTCTATCGGTTATCATATATCGTTCATACTCTATCATTCATAATCTATCGTTTATCCTGTATTGGTTATCCTCTATTGGTTATCCTCTATCGGTTAATCTCTATCATCTGTCATTCTCTCTTCCTTTTGATCTGTTCCTCTATTTCACTTTTGCTTCTCTGTCTGCGTTCCCTACACTTCCCCCCTGTCTAGGTAAGAGTGGGAGGGTGGGTCCCTTCTCTCTCCGGGGCCTCCTGCCCAACTCCACAGAGAAGTACTTCATCTACAACGGCTCCCTCACCACACCACCCTGCACTGAGACCGTGGAGTGGATCGTCTTCAAGAACACTGTGGCCATCTCCGACACGCAGGTGGGTCTGTGTGTGAGTGTGTCCATGTACGGTTGAAGTCGGAAGTTTACATACACTTAGGTTGGAGTCATTAAAACTTGTTCTTCAACCACTCCACAAATTTCTTGTTAACAAGCTATAGTTTTGGCAAGTCGGTTAGGACATCTTCTTTTCTACTTCCGGCGCCGACAGAGATGGCCGCCTCGCTTCGCGTTCCTAGGAAACTATGCAGTATTTTGTTTTTCTACGTGTTATTTCTTACATTGGTACCCCAGTAATCTTAGGTTTCATTACGTACAGTCGGGAGGAACTACTGAATATAAGAGCATAGTCAACTCACTATCATTACGACCAGGAATATGACTCTCCCGAAGTGGATCCTGTGTTTTGCCTTCCACCCAGTACAATGGATCTGATCCCAGCCAGCGACCCTAAACAACGACGCCGTAAAAGGGGCAAACGAAGCGGTCTTCTGGTCAGGCTTCGGAGACGGGCACATCGCACTCCACTCCCTAGCATACTACTCGCCAATGTCCAGTCTCTTGACAACAAGGTTGATGAAATCCGAGCAAGGGTAGCATTCCAGAGAGACATCAGAGACTGTAACGTTCTTTGCTTCACGGAAACATGGCTCACTCGAGAGACGCTAACGGAGTCGGTGCAGCCAGCTGGTTTCTTCACGCATCGCGCCGACAGAAACAAACATCTTTCTGGTAAGAAGAGGGGCGGGGGGGTATGCCTTATGATTAACGAGATGTGGTGTGATCATAACAACATACAGGAACTCAAGTCATTCTGTTCACCTGATCTAGAATTCCTCACAATCAAATGTCGACCGCATTATCTACCAAGGGAATTCTCTTCGATTATAATCACAGCCGTATATATTCCCCCCCAAGCAGACACATCGATGGCCCTGAACGAACTTTATCTGACTCTATGTAAACTGGAAACCACACACCCTGAGGCTGCATTCATCGTAGCTGGGGATTTTAACAAGGCTAATCTGAAAACAAAACTCCCTAAATTCTATCAGCATATCGATTGTGCTACCAGGGCTGGTAAAACCCTGGATCATTGTTATTCTAACTTCCGCGACGCATATAAGGCCCTCCCCCGCCCTCCTTTCGGAAAAGCTGACCACGACTCCATTTTGTTGCTTCCAACCTACAAACAGAAACTAAAACAAGAAGCTCCAGCGCTCAGGTCTGTTCAACGCTGGTCCGACCAATCTGATTCCACGCTTCAAGACTGCTTCGATCACGTGGATTGGGATATGTTCCGCATTGCGTCCAACAACAACATTGACGAATACGCTGATTCGGTGAGCGAGTTCATTAGAAAGTGCATCGGCGACATAATACCCACAGCAACAATTAAAACATTCCCAAACCAGACACCGTGGATTGATTGCAGCATTCTCGTGAAACTGAAAGAGCGAACCACTGTTTTCAACCAGGGCAAGGTGACCGGAAACATGACCGAATACAAACAGTGTAGCTATTCCCTCCGCAAGGCAATCAAACAAGCTAAGTGCCAGTATAGAGACAAAGTAGAGTCGCAATTCAACAGCTCAGACACAAGAGGTATGTGGCAGGGTCTACAGTCAATCACGGATTACAAAAAGAAAACCAGCCCCGTCGCGGACCAGGATGTCTTGCTCCCAGACAGACTAAATAACGTTTTTGCTCGCTTTGAGGACAATACAGTGCCACTGACACGGCCCGCTACCAAAACCTGCGGGCTCTCCTTCACTGCAGCCGAGGTGAGTAAAACATTTAAACGTGTTAACCCTCGCAAGGCTGCAGGCCCAGACGGCATTCCCAGCCGCGTCCTCAGAGCATGCGCAGATCAGCTGGCTGGTGTGTTTACGAACATATTCAATCAATCCTTATCCCAGTCTGCTGTTCCCACATGCTTCAAGAGGGCCACCATTGTTCCTGTTCCCAAGAAAGTTAAGGTAACTGAGCTAAACGGCTACCGCCCCGTAGCACTCACTTCTGTCATCATGAAGTGCTTTGAGAGACTAGTCAAGGACCATATCACCTCCACCCTACCTGACACCCTAGACCCACTCCAATTTGCTTACCGACCCAATAGGTCCACAGACGACGCAATCGCAACCACACTGCACACTGCCCTAACCCATCTGGACAAGAGGAATACCTATGTGAGAATGCTGTTCATCGACTACAGCTCAGCATTTAACACCATAGTACCCTCCAAACTCGTCATCAAGCTCGAGACCCTGGGTCTCGACCCCGCCCTGTGCAACTGGGTACTGGACTTCCTGACGGGCCGCCCCCAGGTGGTGAGGGTAGGTAACAACATCTCCACCCCGCTGATCCTCAACACTGGGGCCCCACAAGGGTGCGTTCTGAGCCCTCCTGTACTCCCTGTTCACCCACGACTGCGTGGCCATGCACGCCTCCAACTCAATCATCAAGTTTGCGGACGACACTACAGTGGTAGGCTTGATTACCAACAATGACGAGACGGCCTACAGGGAGGAGGTGAGGGCCCTCGGAGTGTGGTGTCAGGAAAATAACCTCACACTCAACGTCAACAAAACAAAGGAGATGATTGTGGACTTCAGGAAACAGCAGAGGGAGCACCCCCCTATCCATATCGACGGGACAGTAGTAGAGAGGGTAGTAAGTTTTAAGTTCCTCGGTGTACACATCACGGACAAACTGAATTGGTCCACCCACACAGACAGCGTTGTGAAGAAGGCGCAGCAGCGCCTCTTCAACCTCAGGAGGCTGAAGAAATTTGGCTTGTCACCAAAAGCACTCACAAACTTCTACAGATGCACAATCGAGATCATCCTGTCAGGCTGTATCACCGCCTGGTACGGCAACTGCTCCGCCCACAACCGTAAGGCTCTCCAGAGGGTAGTGAGGTCTGCACAACGCATCAGCGGGGGCAAACTACCTGCCCTCCAGGACACCTACACCACCCGATGTCACAGGAAGGCCATAAAGATCATCAAGGACAACAACCACCCGAGCCACTGCCTGTTCACCCCGCTATCATCCAGAAGGCGAGGTCAGTACAGGTGCATCAAAGCAGGGACCGAGAGACTGAAAAACAGCTTCTATCTCAAGGCCATCAGACTGTTAAACAGCCACCACTAACATTTAGTAGCCGCTGCCAACATACTGACTCAACTCCAGCCACTTTAATAATGGGAATTGATGGAAATGTACGTAAAAATGTATCACTAGCCACTTTAAACAATGACACTTAATATAATGTTTACATACCCTACATTACTCATCTCATATGTATATGTATATACTGTACTCTATATCATCTACTGCATCTTGCCATCTTTATGTAATACATGTATCACTAGCCACTTTAAACTATGCCACTTTATGTTTACATACCCTACATTACTCATCTCATATGTATATACTGTACTCTATACCATCTACTGCATCTTGCCTATGCCGTTCTGTACCATCACTCATTCATATATCTTTATGTACATATTCTTCATCCCTTTACACTTGTGTGTATAAGGTAGTAGTTGTGGAATTGTTAGGTTAGATTACTCGTTGGTTATTACTGCATTGTCGGAACTAGAAGCACAAGCATTTCGCTACACTCGCATTAACATCTGCTAACCATGTGTATGTGACAAATAAAATTTGATTTGATTTGATTTTGTACATGACACAAGTAATGTTTCCAATAATTGTTTACAGACAGATTATTTCACTTATAATTCACTGTCTCACAATTCCAGTGGGTCAGAAGTTTACATAAACTAAGTTGACTGTGCCTTTAAACAGCTTGGAAAATTCCAGAAAATGATGTCATGGCTTCAGATGTTTCTGATAGGCTAATTGACATCATTTGAGGCAATTGGAGGTGTACCTGTGAATGTATTTCAAGGCCTACCTTCAAACTCAGTGCCTCTTTGCTTGACATCATGGGAAAATCAAAAGAAATCAGCCAAGAAAAAAATTGTAGACCTCCACAAGTCTGGTTCATCCTTGGGAGCAATTTCCAAATGCCTGAAGGTACCACGTTCATCTGTACAAACAATAGTATGTAAGTATTAACACCATGGGACCACGCAGCCATCATACCGCTCAGGAAGGAGATGCGTTCTGTCTCCTAGAGATGAACGTACTTTGGTGTGAAAAGTGCAAATCAATTCCAGAACAACAGCAACGGACCTTGTGAAGCTGCTCGCGGAAACAGGTACAAAAGTATCTAAATCCACAGTAAAACGAGTCCTATATCGACATAACCTGAAAGGCCGCTCAGCAAGGAAGAAGCCACTGCTCCTAAACTGCCATAAAAAAGCCAGACTACGGTTTGCAACTGCACATGGGGACAAAGATCGTACTTTTTGGAGAAATGTCCTCTGGTCTGATTAAACAAGAACAGAACTGTTTGGCCATAATGACCATCATTATGTTTGGAGGAAAAAGGGGTAGCTTGCAAGCCGAAGAACACCATCCCAACCGTGAAGCATGGGAGTGGCAGCATCATGTTGTGGGGGTGCTTTGCTGTAGGAGGGACTGGTGTACTTCACAAAATAGATGGCATCATGAGGCAGGAAAATTATGTGGACATATTGAAGCAACATCTCAAGACATCAGTCAGGAAGTTAAAGCTTGGTCGCAAATGGGTCTTCCAAATGGACATTGACCCCAAGCATACTTTCCAAGATGTGGGAAAATGGCTTAAGGACAACAAAGTCAAGGTGTTGGAGTGGCCATCACAAAGCCCTGACCTCAATCCTATAGAACATTTGTTGGCAGAACTGAGAAAGGGTGTGCCTACAAACTAGAGGTCGACCGATTATGATTTTTCAACGCCGATACCAATACCGATTATTGGAGGACCAAAAAAAGCAGATACCGATTAATCGGACGATTTTAAAAAATGTATTTGTAATGATGACAATTACAACAATACTGAATTAACACTTATTTTAACTTAATAGAATACATCAATAAAATCAATTTAGCCTCAAATAAATAATGAAACATGTTCAATTTGGTTTAAATAATGCAAAAACAAAGTGTTGGAGAAGAAAGTAAAAGTGCAATATGTGCCATGTAAGAAAGCTAACGTTTAAGTTCCTTGCTCAGAACATGAGAACATATGAAAGCTGGTGGTTCCTTTTAACATGAGTCTTCAATATTCCCAGGTAAGAAGTTTTAGGTTGTAGTTATTATAGGAATTATATGACTATTTCTCTCCATACGATTTGTATTTCATATACCTTTGACTATTGGATGTTCTTATAGGCACTTTAGTATTGCCAGTGTAACAGTATAGCTTCCATCCCTCTCCTCGCCGCTACCTGGGTTCGAACCAGGAACACATCGACAACAGCCACCCTCGAAGCAGCATTACCCATGCAGAGCAAGGGGAACAACTACTCCAAGTCTCAGAGCGACTGACGTTTGAAACGCTATTAGCGCACACCCCGCTAACTAGCTAGCCATTTCACATCGGTTACACCAGCCTAATCTCAGGAGTTGATAGGCTTGAAGTCATAAACAGCGCAATGCTTGAAGCATTGCGAAGAGCTGCTGGCAAAACGCACGAAAGTGCTGTTTGAATGAATGCTTACGAGCCTGCTGGTGCCTACCATCGCTCAGTCAGACTGCTCTATCAAATCATAGACTTAATTATAACATAATAACACATAGAAATACGAGCCTTAGGTCATTAATATAGTCAAATCTGGAAACTATTATCTCGAAAACAAAACGTTTATTCTTTCAGTGAAATACGGAACCGTTCCGTATTTTATGTAACAGGTGGCATCCATAAGTCTAAATATTCCTGTTACATTGCACAACCTTCAATGTTATGTCATAATTACGTCAAAGTCTGGCAAATTAGTTTGCAATGAGCCAGGCGGCCCAAACTGTTGCATATACCTTGACTCTGCGTGCAATGAACGCAAGAGAAGTGAAGTTTAATGCTAGCTAGCAACTTACATTGGCTTCTTTCTGCATTCGCGTAACAGGCAGGCTCCTCGTGAGGCAGGTGGTTAGAGCATTGGACTAGTTAACCGTAAGGTTGCAAGATTGAATCCCTGAGCTGACAAGGTAAAAATCTGTCGTTCTGCCCCTGAACAAGGCAGTTAACCCACCGTTCCTAGGCCGTCATTGAAAATAAGAATGTGTTCTTTAACTGACTTGCCTAGTTAAATAAAGGTGTAAAAAAAAATATTGGGGCAAAATCGGCATCCAAAAATACCGATTTCCGATTGTTATGAAAATCGGTATTTTGAAATCGGCCCTAATTAATCTGCCATTCCGATTAATCAGTCGACCTCTACTACAAACCCGACTCAGTTACACCAGCTCTGTCAGGAGGAATGTGCCAAAATTCACCCAACTTATTGTGGGAAGCTTGTGGAAGGCTACCCAAAAACGTTTGACCCAAGTTAAACAATTTACAGGCAATGCTACCAAATACCAATTGAGTGTATGTAAACTTCTGACCCACTGGGAATGTGATGAAATAAATAAAAACTGAAATAAATCATTCGCTCTACTATTATTCTGACATTTCACATTCTTATAAAATAAAGTGGTGATCCTAACTGACCTAAGACAGGGAATTTTTACAAGGATTAAATGTCAGGAATTGTGAAAAACTGAGTTTAAATGTATTTGGCTAAGGTGTATGTAAACTTCTGACTTCAACTGAACACCTGTGTGTGCATTTATGAAATCAGAGAGTGTGTGTATTTTTTTTTTGTCAGTACAGAAGAAGAGATAGCGTGAGCAACAGGGAGAGTGGGAGTTGACAGATGTCTTTTAGAGTGTGAATGGGTTGGGTGGGACCTTAACATACACTCCTTCATCTGCATAGTTAAAAGGCATTGCACAAGGTTGTTTTCACAAGTCACTTCTAAACTGTTTCATTATGCCGGCGCCTGTGTCTTTTTGTTTTTGTGTCTGACTCTGTGCCAGAACTTTGCTTTTGATTTATGTCTGCATTCATAATTGATCGTGGTGTGTGTGTGTGTGTGTGTGTGTGTGTGTGTGTGTGTGTGTGTGTGTGTGTGTGTGTGTGTGTGTGTGTGTGTGTGTGTGTGTGTGTGTGTGTGTGTGTGTGTGTGTGTGTGTGTGTGTGTGTGTGTGTGTGTGTGTGTGTGTCAGCACCATGCGTTTCAGTTTAAGCAGAGTAAAGGCCTCTGTGCGCCTTTATTTGTTTGTTTAAATGACAGCTTTTATATACCTGTCAATCACAAATACCCTGAGGGTAACAGGGAAGACATACACGCACTCACACTCCTTTTAAGTCTTTAACTGTTGACATCCCGTTGTCTGACACACACCCTCTTTCCATTTAAACTGGCTTTCAGTCTGCCTGTTTTCGGTTCTGTATGGTAGGGTAATGTCACGTCTCAAGTTTCAAAACACTTTGAAAGGCCATTTTGGGAGAATTGTTCCTCTATTGTGTAGCTTGGTGGCTTTTCAAACACTCCCTCGAGGCGTACACTAGCTCTTATGTGATAGGATTACCATATCGCCAGTCGTGCATACAGTAGCCTATATATTCAAACAACGTTATCCACATATTTGTTGTTTTGATAACATGAACTAATAACCAATGCCTGTGCGTATGCAAAAGTAATTTTGCAAAAGTTGTGCCATAAGAGCGCCATGATCATCATGAATACTACTGTGTGTTTCTAGACAACACCACACCTATCATTACATTTGTACATACCAATGGCTGTTGCAGCGGTTGCCCGAGTCACGGTTTTGGCCCCGGGTCACACTCCCAGCCACTCTGTTTGCAATGCTGTGTGAGTCAGAGGACCAGTGTTCTGTACAGTGTTACACAATCAACTGTAGAAGAGGTGTATAGGACAGGCATCCATGCATGTGTCTAGCATGTGTGTATTTTATTTTATTTGATCTTATTTTACCAGTCAATTAAGAACAAATTCGTATTTGCAATGTTCTTATTTACAGAAAGATATTTTTGATGGCCTGTGTGTTAGGTTGTGTGACGTCTGAATACTGTATGACCCATAGTTTTGAAGGTCTGTGAGAATGTATCATGATAATAGTAATTAGCTAGTATGTGGGTGGTGCCATCAAGTCAGTGCCTTTGGAGAAGATTTCACCTCATTTTAACATTCTGTCATAAAGAAAACATGTTCAACTTAATAAAAAAAATCTCTAGAGGTTAAATTAAAAAAAGACTATAGTAAGTGCGTACTAAGTGCCAAGTAAAGTAACAAGGTTGACTGTAGGAGGGTTGACAATTTCAATTTAAATCAGCCATAAATCTCCTAGTGACAGGGTGAATGTAATCTTGTTGTGTGAAACAGGGAGTGGCGATTGAACGCGAGTTTCACAAAAAAATAACATTGTTTGGGCAACATGTATGGGCAGCAGGGTTGACTACTTCATCTTAAATCATTTATATTGTTGAAATATTTCTAGCCTGTTTAATCTATGGGCAACAGGGTTGACGTGTTGTTTTCGACCCACTCAGTTTTCCAACACAAAACACCAGAAAATGACCAAAAAGAGTAGAACCAGCTCACCTGCTTTTACACTATTATTTGACTATTATGATAACTATTAGATGTTCAATATTTATTTTGAATGAAATATTTAAAAAGGAATAGTTTCACCATATTTAAAGGACAGTTCAGTTCACGTACAGGGTCGATCTTAAACTGAGGGCCAGACTTAAATGAATCACTGATCACATCAAATAAATGAAAAATCTTAAGAAATTACTTCGTCAAAGCAACAAAAAATAACTAGGGCTTTCCAATGATGGCTCCCCCGTGAATAAATGTTGGGGCTAAATGGGTTAAAATCTTCCTGTAAGTCACAGAGCCATTGTTCTGTATGAATGTGTTGGTTGTATTGTATTCTAGCTGGTGATGTTCTGTGAGGTGATGACCATGCAGCAGACTATATAACATTAAGACATGTTATAGCTATGTAATAATCTGTGTATGAATGTGTTGGTTGCATGTTTGTAGCTGGAGATGTTCTGTGAGGTGATGACCATGCAGCAGACTTCCTCTGTGACATTATTTTGAGGTTATGCTATGAAGAGTCATACGAGGTTATAACTGTTCATTGTGTTGTAGCTGGAGATGTTCTGTGAGGTGATGACCATGCAGCAGACTTCCTCTGTGACATTATTTTGAGGTTATGCTATGAAGGGTCATAAGAGGTTATAACTGTTCATTGTGTTGTAGCTGGAGATGTTCTGTGAGGTGATGACCATGCAGCAGGCGGGCTACGTGATGCTGATGGACTACCTGCAGAACAACTACAGAGAGCAGCAGCAGCAGTTCATGGGCCAGGCCTTCTCCTCCTACACCGGCACAGAGGAGGTCCTCACTCCCAGTATGTACTTGTTTGTCTGTCTGTGTCTGTCAGAGGAGGTCCTCACTCCCAGTATGTACTTGTCTGTCTGTCTGAGGAGGTCCTCACTCCCAGTATGTACCTGTCTGTCTGTCTGTGTCTGTCAGAGGAGGTCCTCACTCCCAGTATGTACTTGTCTGTCTGTCTGAGGAGGTCCTCACTCCCAGTATGTACTTGTCTGTCTGTCTGTGTCTGTCAGAGGAGGTCCTCACTCCCAGTATGTACTTGTCTGTCTGTCTGAGGAGGTCCTCACTCCCAGTATGTACCTGTCTGTCTGTCTGTGTCTGTCAGAGGAGGTCCTCACTCCCAGTATGTACTTGTCTGTCTGTCTGAGGAGGTCCTCACTCCCAGTATGTACCTGTCTGTCTGTCTGTGTCTGTCAGAGGAGGTCCTCACTCCCAGTATGTACTTGTCTGTCTGTCTGAGGAGGTCCTCACTCCCAGTATGTACCTGTCTGTCTGTCTGTGTCTGTCAGAGGAGGTCCTCACTCCCAGTATGTACTTGTCTGTCTGTCTGAGGAGGTCCTCACTCCCAGTATGTACCTGTCTGTCTGTCTGTCTGTGTCTGTCAGAGGAGGTCCTCACTCCCAGTATGTACTTGTCTGTCTGTCTGTCTGAGGAGGTCCTCACTCCCAGTATGTACCTGTCTGTCTGTCTGTCTGTGTCTGTCAGAGGAGGTCCTCACTCCCAGTATGTACTTGTCTGTCTGTCTGAGGAGGTCCTCACTCCCAGTATGTACCTGTCTGTCTGTCTGTCTGTGTCTGTCAGAGGAGGTCCTCACTCCCAGTATGTACTTGTCTGTCTGTCTGAGGAGGTCCTCACTCCCAGTATGTACTTGTCTGTCTGTCTGTCTGTCTGTCTGTCTGTCAGAGGAGGTCCTCACACCCAGTATGTACCTGTCTGTCTGTCTCCAACAATCCATTCAAACATCTGTCGTATTCACTCCTGGTTCTTGGCACTAACACCTGATTCAACTAATCATGGTCTTGATGATTAAGTGATGAATAGATTCAGGTTTGTTAATGCTGGGCTGGAATAAAGTCTGCCGCCAAGTAACTCGCAGACAAATAGAGCATTAATATGTATTAACGCTACATTGTCATTGCAACAGAGCATAGAATGCTTAATTCTGAGCAGAAAATAGCAACATACCAATAACAAACATCATACATATATTTGTGACACTTTTGGTGGCCTATTAACATGTCATAGGTGGATTTTGATACATGTGAGGCAAGACTGGTAACCCAACTGAGAACCTGCAGCTTGTTATGGGCAAATGTAATCTGTGACACAAACGCACGCACACATATATACACACACACATATACACGGTACACTGTGGCTGTCTCACAGAGCTCATTTGATGTATCATACTATGACTGGGTCCTGACCCTAGTAAAGCCGTGATGGCAGTTTGATGTGTGTTTCCTGGTTAGACATCAGCATTAATCAGGACTTTAACTAGCATGTGGCATGCTGGCAGGCATTCAATATAAGACAGCATGTGTGTCAGCATCTGTGTGTGTGTGCCTCTCTTAATTATACCCGGACTCTCTGTATCCTTGAAGGGAGAATTTAATTGCTGTGGATGCTTAGGCACCAGGCTAATATACTAGCCCCTCTCACTCTCTCATCTTTATGTCTCTCTCTCTCTCTCTTTCCCTACATGCCAGCAATGATATTAGACTCTCAGTTTAAAGTTCTCTCCCCTCTTTCTCCCCTCTTTAGACCTGGTGGTCGCTAGGTGTTGCTAGGTTACTGTGGCTGCCCCCTCCCTTTCACAGAGCACTTTCCAAACGTATTCGGAAAATGGATACAGTGCATTGAATATGATATATAATGTACATGAATAGGTGTGAGATGCACGTCACAAAACAAATTAAAGAAAGAAAAGAACTGGAGAAAAATATTGCTGTTTCTTTGCTCCTCTCTGCCCTCTTGTGTTGAAAAGGGGTTAGTACAGAAAATGTGAATATATTTCTTAAATCCCTCAGCATCATTAAAAACATTAAATTAATGCATTCACCCCCTCACCACAAATGATTTCCATGGTCTACTCTTGTGGTGCCCTAAGTAAATGCAGGCTTAGATAATGTGTCAATGGTTTAGTTGTTGTCCTTGGCCATTGTCTCTGGTCTCATTTTGATTGATTTAAATCTCTTTCTCCCCCCTCTAATCTGTGTTAATCCCAGAGTCTCCGTGTGTCTGTGAGCTGCATTAGAGCCGCAGCACTAATCTTTGATGGTGACCTTTGACACAGGCATGAGGCACGGGTTTAGCTCTCTTAACGGGAGAAACACCCAGTTGTGATGACCATTATTCCCCCATGCAAATATTTTGGTTTTGGTGTTGCTTTACAGCCTTAATTTAACACCCCATTGGGTGTTGCTTGAAGTTTGACATTTATTCTACACAGCATTTCTTTGTACCACTGCAAGTGATTATTCTACGTGGAATTCTTATGAATCTAAAATAATTTAGATTTATTTATTTCTCGCTCTTTCTCTGTCTCTTCTGCCTCTCTCTCTCTCTCTGTCAGTCTGCAGTTCAGAGCCGGAGAACGTGCAGGCAGACCCCCATAACCTGACCAGCCTGCTGGTGATGTGGGAGCGGCCACGGGCGGTGTACGACGCCGGGATAGAGAAGTACTCAGTTACCTACAAGCTGGCCCAGGGAGAGGACCCTCCAGCCTTTGAGTACCTGACGGACGGAGACCAGGATGTGGTGAGGGACATTTATGTAGCGTGGGTTGTTCACGGAACTAATGCTTGTGAGCTGGAGCTCAGCAAACTAACACACAGATCACCAACTGAGGTCAATCACATTTTGGAAGGTTTGTGTGAATGAACAAATGAATGAGGGAATGGATGAAGAAACAAACAAAGAAACTAAAGAACCATAGTATGATTGAAAGCAAGAACAGATCCTACAAAGGTATAACCCTCCACATCGCCACCACCCTAAACCCCCTGTACTCCCCTCTCCCCGTCGTTCCCCAGGGGGCCATATTGCAGGACCTGATGTCCAACACCAGCTACGTGGTTCAGGTCATGGCGGTCTGCACCAACGGTCTGTACGGCCGCGTGAGCGAGCAGCTGACTGTCGACATGCCGATCGACAACCCCGGTAAGAGCGACCGCGACCGCCAATACGTCTACACAGACCGTACATAGGGGGGGGGTGTTATACTCTGCCGTAGCGTTCTGCTGACATAGAGAGTAGAGACCAAACATAGACGTTTGATCATTTGCAAACCAGTTCCCTTTACTGTATTGCTTTAATGGTAGGTCTTAACAGCAAAGTCACACTTACCGCTAGTGTAGTCTAGTCAGTCAGTCAGTTTGCCGATAAGATGCCCTGAAGGCTTCTCAGATAGAGTATGAACAGATTGTGTTAAGGGAATTCTGAAGAAGTTAAAGATGTGGTTTCTGATTGGTGTCCACGTGGTGTCCACGGTGTCCGCAAATGACCACACATTTCACACCCACCGAACTCTCACTGGTTTGCAGAGCCACTTCTGTTTCCCTAGCCGTCTTGGCCATGCTCCCTGTATGACGTTGTTTGTGATTTGAGAAGCCCCCCCCCCCCCCCAGTCTCTCTGTGTCTTCTCTTTGTCCAGTTCTGTTCCTTTAAACATGCACCCAGTTCCTCTATGTGCCACAGTAAATGTACCGCGTGTATTGTACTCTGTCCCTGGTGAAATCTTCTGTTCATCTTTCTTTGTACCCCTTTCAAGTGTGCTTTGATTTCTAAGACGGAAGAATATCCCCCTCAATCTGTTTGTTTAAGGTCAAAGGTTATTCCATGTGTACCTTCTATGTCACACAAAATATAAAAAATGGCACTTTTGTTTTGAAATGGCATCTTTTCCACCTGTAAGATCATGTTTGCTTGTGTGCAGCATTTGTATGAAATGATGGGTACTCTGTATCTCCTGAATTGTAAGTTTATAATAAACACATTTTGTCTTGCTAAAAATACTCTGCATCATATTTCGATGTGCATGAATTGTATACACTCATCCAAATGACTTGAAACAATTGTGTGACCGAATGTGCTGTGACAATTGTGGGGACAAAACAACTCATTTGTGAATCGTGTTTGTGAATTCATTCATTCATCCCTTCCCTCTCCACTTAACTTTTGAAAAACCCACCTCATGCTTTACAAACCCACTCTGATCTGGCCTGAGGCCTCCATGATGTGTAACTTAGTCCCATCCAGGTAAGAGGATGTGTGTGTGCGTGGGCCTGTGTGTGCATGTGCATGGGTGTGTTAACACTCAATTTGTGCTGAGGCGGAAGTACTACCTGTGGATAACTTTCCCTCCTGTTGTTATTTCTCTATCTATCTCTCCCTCTCCCTCTCTCTCTCTCTCACCTGGTGAGACAGCAACATATTCACCATGATTTCTAATATAGGTTCATACTATCTAATGATTTGCCGCTTCATATACTGTGGACCCATTGAAAGATGTGGATATCAAGCGTCCGAAGATTTTTGTCAAGCCTCTATCCTGGACCTGAAGACCAATCTGTGAATTAAAATAAAGTTTTGCACCCAATTCATCAAAAAAATACCATCAAAAACAGAATGGTTTTCACAAATACTCAATCTGTTTGTGTGTGTGAGTGTCTCCTTATGGTTATTCTTTCAGGTACATTTTAAAGTATGTTTCAAGTAAAGTGTCTGTCTGTAAGAACGTCGTTGGGTTTGTCAATGGGGCCAATATCTCAGAATATAATGTCATTGTTACTAATTGTCAAAGTTGTAACTAAGGGCTCTGTTCAATCCGCATCGTGGAAGTTCAGCTTCACAGCGTGATTGAAATTTAAAGGCAATGTTCCTGCTTTAGCAGAGACTGCATTCAAATCAATCAAATACATTTTATTTGTCACATGCGCCGAATACAACAGGTGTAGTAGACCTTACAGTGAAATGTTTACTTACAAACCCTTAACCAACAATGCAGTTTTAAGAAAAATACCGGGGAAAAATTAAAAAAATGAATGTAACAGTAATTAAAGAGCAGCAGTAAAATAACAATAGAGAGGCTATATACAGGGGGGTACCGGTACAGAGTCAATGTGCTGGGGCATCGGTTAGTCGAGGTAATTTAGATAATATTATTATTCGAGTTATTAAAAAGGGTAAAAAGGGGGGGATGCAAATAGTCTGGGTAGCCATTTGATTAAATGTTCAGGAGTCTTATGGCTTGGGGGTAGAAGCTGTTTAGAAGCCTCTTGGACCTAGACTTGGTGCTCTGGTTCCGCTTGCCCTGCGGTAGCAGAGAGAACAGTCTATGACTAGGGTGGCTGGAGTCTTTGACAATTTTTAGGGCCTTCCTCTGACACAGCCTGGTAGAGGTCCTGGATTGCAGGAAGCTTGGCCCCAGTGATGTACTGGGCCGTGCACACTACCCTCTATAGTGTCTTGCGGTCGGAGGCCGAGCAGTTGCCATACAAGGCAGTGATGCAACCTGTCAGGATGCTCTCAATGGTGCAGCTGTAGTTCGAGTCGTGCCTGGCCGTGCAGTCATGAGTGAACAGGTATTACAGGAAGGGACTGAGCACGCACCCCTGAGGGGCCCCCGTGTTGAAGATCAGCGTGGCGGATGTGTTGTTACCTACCCTTACCACCTAAGGGCGGCCCGTCAGGAAGTCTAGGATCCAGTTGCAGAGGGAGGTTTAGTTCCAGGGTCATTAGCTTAGTGATGAGCTTTGAGGGCACTATGGTGTTGAACGCTGAGCTGTAGTCAATGAATAGCATTCTCACATAGGTGTTCCTTTTGTCCAGGTGTGAAAGGGCAGTGTGGAGTGCAGTAGAGATGGCATCATTTGTGGATCTGTTGTGGCGGTATGCAAATTGGAGTGGGTCTAGGGTTTCTGGGATAATGGTGTTGATGTGAGCCATGACCAGCCTTTCAAAGCACTTCATGGCTACAGACGTGAGTGCTACGGGTCGGTAGTCATTTAGGCAGGTTAACTTAGTGTTCTTGGGCATAGTGACTATGGTGGTCTGCTTGAAACATGTTGGTATTACAGACAGACAGGGAGAGGTTGAAAATGTCAGTGAAGACACTTGCCAGTTGGTCAGCGCACGCTCACAGTACACGTCCTGGTAATCCGTCTGGCCCTTCGGCTTTGTGAATGTTGACCTGTTTAAAGGTCTTACTCACATCGGCTGCGTAGAGCGTGATCACACAGTCATCCGGAACAGCTGATGCTCTCATGCACCGTAAACGCTGCATATGTCGGCTCAATCGGAAATTACCTTTCAATATATATCACGGAATCTGTAATGCTTCAGCTTTACTGATTGATTAGAGCCCTAAATTGAAGGCCAGAGGAAAAACAATCACACAAACCAATGTCTAGGCTGTTATCTTCCTAACTTGTCAGACTGTTGACCATAATATGTTGAGATATATCAAGTATCAGTCTTAGTTATTTATTTGTATGAACATACTTACAGTAACCCAGTGAGCACAAGACCTCCCAAAAACGTATTTTGCTCTTTATTGTTTCCAAAATGTTTCTAACGCTCTCATCTGTGATTATTTTCAGAGGACACCCCTGATCCAGATTCTACTGGATTTGCAGAGGAAGTAAGCATTATATGACATACATTTTACTTATTTCATAATGCAATGTGGTGATACTGTCTGTAGTGCACTGCAAGAAAAAACATTAATCTAAACATAGGACAAGGAGTAGTGTCTCATAACAAGGCATCAGTATATGTGGTGTGTGACTGTGTCTTCCCCACCAGGAGGACTATGGACCCCGGGTTGAACCGGGTGAAGACCAGGACAATGACATGGACTGGACCACCCCAAGCTCTACGAGGACCAGGCCCAAAACAACCACTGGCCTACCAAGCCTCCCCTTGCCTGGTTTCAGAACAACCACCCCTTCTGTCCAGAGGAGAACCACCACTCCAGGGTCTCCTTTCAAGACCACTCAGCCTAACCGATCCCATACGTCCACGGCGCCGAGTGTAAGGTACCGCACCACGACCAGAGCTCCAGCAGAGGGGGCCATCTCACCAGGCAGCAGAGGGAGCGGGAGTACCCAGAAGTATACCACAACAGCAACCATGCCGCTGTCTCGCACTGATGACGTCACCACTTCCTCAACCAGAAAGGAGAAGGGCAGAGGGGTGGCGCGCCCCGTGACCGTCCCAAGCGGCAAAGGCAGCGGTGTTTCCATGGCCATCCCTCTCCCGGAAAGCTGGACCGTGGCCACCTCTTCCCCCTCCCTTTTTCAGGGGGTACCACCACAGCCTACAAGTCCCAGCATGCCCTTGTTTTCGTCCACTGCCTCCTCCTTCGGCAGCGTTCTCTCGCAGACCACGCAGCCGGTGTTCAACGGTGAGATCCTCCCCTCCACCCTTCCTGTATGTGACACGTCGACCCCTGGTTACCCCGGCTCCGCCCCTAGCAACGCCCCCACCGCCTGCCTGCATGCCCCTCCTTCGTCTAGACCTGTGTCGTCTGTGACCCCTCCTGCTCGGGACTCCCCGCATGCTGCTACAGCACTGTTGTCTAGTGGTGACTCATTCCTCGCTCCCTCCTCCCCCTCCTCCCCCACCCTGTCTCTCCTCCCTCACCCCTCACACCCCCTGTCTGGTTGGGAGACCGTAGTTTCTCGTGGTGTTGGCGATGAAGGCGATGATGATAGTGGTGATGGCGATGTGCTGTCTGGTTCTTCGTCCATGGCCTCGGGTGACCCTGCACTATTTAGTGACACTCCCCCCCTTCAAACTCTCCCTGACTCGCCCGTTGAGCGGGACCTGTCTGAGCTAGCCTCTAGACCGCTCCCTGCAGCCTCTCTCTCCCTGCAGCCTTCTCTTCTCCTCTCTAGTGACTTCTCTCTGTCCGGGGCCACCCCGGGAATCACTGACTATGTCTATGGCAGGCTGGGGGACTCTAGTTATGCTACGAGCGGTGTAATAGAGTCTTCTCTGTCGTGGGTTGTTGATGGTGGCGGAGGGTTCACAGTAGCTAGCAATGGTGTGGAGTCGTTGTGTACCTGCTCTCTGGATGGCACCTCGTCCTCTTCCTGGTTGCATGCCTCTCCTCACCTCCCCCTGCCCACGTCTGACTGGGGGGCGGCTAGCCTAGCACTCTACTCCTCCGGTAGCGACTTAGACCATCTCATCCATTCATCTCTGGCGGGCTCCACCAACCCGTCTGTAGGTCAGCCTCTCTTCTCTTCCTCCTCCTCTCCTCCTGTTCCTCCTCATCCTCCTCTCTCCGGTTCCCATGGTGACCTGCACGTTTCTGTTACAGCCACGCCGTCCCGCTCCAAGGACCGCTGGGTCTCGGCCCTCCGAACCTCCGCCCCCTCCTCCTCTTCCTCCCCCGTCACCCCCACCCTCACCCCTGACCTGCAGACGGTAGACAGTAATGTGTCTGGCTCGACCCTGTCGGGAGAAGCCCAGGAGGAGCTAGATGCAGAGTGGGACAGGATTCAGAGTTCAGCCTCGGCCTCGGCCTCAGGGGAGGGAATGCTCCCTTACATCCCCACCTCTCCCCCCTCATTCACCTCTGAGGTTGCCGCCTCTCCCGATTCCGACAATGATGAACGCTCCTCTGCGTTTTACTTTGAGAGTGAGAGTGGCAGTGCCGTCGCCACGGAGACGGCGGGGAGCACGGCAACAGTATCTGCGGTAACTGCGGCGGTGCCCTGGCCGCTAGGTGGGGAGGAGCAGAGTGGCTCGGGACAGGGCGAGAGCCCATACGACAACGAGATGTCCTCAGACTTCAGTATCCCCGAGCGCACAGAGAGAGACTCTGAGGAGGAGCCAATCGCAGGTAAAACAAACATCCACAAGGGGGCAACATCTCCCCGTACATCAAGGCACAGTGCTGCACCTGTTGGATTGGGGAAAACGACAGCTTCCATGATGCCAATGGAACAGGAAATACTCTGGAATTTAGGAGGCACATCACTTAACACACCACCTGTCTACGATAACTAAAATCCCATAAGATGAAAGTGTGTGTGCGAGTGTTTGTGCCTGTGTGTCTGTTCACCATCATGGCCTTTCTTTGTAGAACAAAGACATAACTTTTTTATACATTTTGATTGTAGACCTCCTAACAATTTAGATCCAGGCCGCTCTACTGTGTCAGGTTCATGTTGAAGTTCACAATCAGTTCCATAGTCATCATCATTTCAGTGTTCTTTGTTATGTATTTTCTCTGTGTCTCTACTGTTTATTTGCTGTAACATCATGCGACATCCTGTAGAGGGCAGCAGATCTCTTGCAAATCCCAACTCGCACCAAAATAGATTGTTTGCCTTAGCAGACCACAAGTGGTCTAATTCCCCATTAAACAGTCAATGTAATTCACACAACACTTGAGACAGTCTCAGGGCCCCTGTTTAGAATCTTTTACCGATTTTTGACCTCTTTAATATCTTTGTCATCATTCAGACCCCAGACAAAACAGCTCATCGATAGAAGCTATTATCTGCATTTAAGTCTTTGCATTAGAAGCGGGCAGAAAACAGTTTTGCCCAATAGGTTTTTATGGTCTCCACTCATTCACACCTCTTATACCTTTGCTGCATTGAGAGTCCCATAGATTTAAGCCATTGTGTGCTTCAAGCTTCGAGCCAATACTCACGAACTAACCTTTAGTGCATGTTAACTTTGTGAAAGCATTTGTGTTCACTTTCATCCTTCTTATTGCCGCCATTGTATAAGGTTTAGAGAGGTCGCTAGAGGTTTAGATTTGTTAACTGAATGGGTATAAAGATGTTGAAGCAAAGGTCTAGGGTAGCGTTTCAAATTGAATTCAACAAGTCTACATAGTTCAAGCAGGAGCTCTGAATTAGTCGATGTATTAGAACACAAAGGTAAGTTGGACTATTCTTTAAAAGTGCAGTTTTTTTTTTTTACAAAACGACAATACATGTAGTTCAAATGCTAGAGTAGTTTGATGCTAACACGTTTCACTTGCCAAGTGTTGTCTCACCTCTATGTGAAATCACATGTTTATATTGCATTACTTGCTCAACCTTTGCTATGTTTGTTCTTGAGAACTGAGTGCGTGTGTTGATTTACTGCTGAAGTGTTCGTGAGTCAGTATGTACAATGGCAAGAAAAAGTATGTGAACCCTTTGGAATTACCTGGATTTCTGCATAAATTGGTCATACAATTTGATCTGATCTTCATCAAAGTCACAACAATAGACGAGCATAGTGTGCTTAAACCAATAACACAAATTATTGTATTTTTCTTGTCTATATTGAATGCATAATTTAAACATTCACACTGTAGTTTGGAAAAAGTATGTGAACCCCTACGCTAATTACTTCTCCAAAAGCTAATTGGAGTCAGGAGTCAGCTAACCTGGAGTACAATCAATGAGACGAGATTGGAGATGTTGGTTAGAGCTGCCCTGCCCTGTAAAAAACACTCACAAAATGTGAGTTTGCTATTCACAAGAAACATTGTCTGATGTGATCCATGCCTCGAACAAAAGAGATCTCAGATCACTTAAGATTAAGAATTGTTGACTTGCATAAAGCTGGAAAGGGTTACAAAAGTATCTCTAAAGCCTTGATGTTCATCAGTCCACGGTAAGACAAATTGTCTATACATGGAGAAAGTTCAGCACTGTTGCTACACTCCCTAGGAGTGGCCGTCCTGCAAAGATGACTGCAAGAGCACAGCGCAGAATGTTCAATGAGGTTAAGAAGAATCCTAGAGTGTCAGCTAAAGACTTACAGAAATCTCTGGAACATGCTACCATCTCTGTTGATGAGTCTACGATACGTAAAACACTAAACAAGAATGGTGTTCATGGGAGGACACAGCGGAAGAAGCCACTGCAGTCCAAAAAAAACATTGCTGCACATCTGAAATTCGCAAAGGAGCACCTGGATGTTCCACAGTGCTACTGGCAAAATATTCTGTGGACAGATTAAACTAAAGTTGAGTTGTTTGGAAGGAACACACAACACTATGTGTGGAGAAAAAAAGGCACAGCACACCAACATCAAAACCTCATCCCAACTGTAAAATATGGTGGAAGGAGCATCGTGGTTTGGAGCTGCTTTGCTCAGGGTCTGTACAGCTTGCTATCATCGAAGGAAAAATGAATTCCCAAGTTTATCAAGACCTTTTGCAGGAGAATATAAGGCCATCTGTCCGCTAATTGAAGCTCAACAGAAGTTGGGTGATGAAACAGGACAACAACCCAAAACACAGTAAATCAACAACAGAATGGCCTCAATAGAGGAAAATACACCTTCTGGAGTGGCCCAGAGTCCTGACCTCAACTTGATTGAGATGCTGTGGCATGACCTCAAGAAAGCGATTCACACCAGACATCCCAAGAATATTGCTGTATTGAAACAGTTTTGTAAAGAGGAATGGGCCAAAATTCGTCCTGACCGTACAGAAAATGTTTGGTTGAGGTTATTGCTGCCAAAGGAGGGTCAACGAGTCATTAAATCCAAGGGTTCACATACTTTTCCCACCCTGCATTGTGAAAGTTTACACAGTGTGTTCAATAAGACATGAAAACGTATAATTGTTTGTGTTTTATTAGTTAAAGCACAGTGTGTTTTTCTATTGTTGTGACTTAGATAAAGATCAGATCATATTGTATGACCAATTTATGCAGAAATCCAGGTAATTCCAAAGGGTTTCTTGCCACTGTAGAAGCTGATTGAGTGAAGGATTTGTTGTGGGAGTTGTGCTGTGTGTCTCAATAGTCAACATTAGCTCCTCATCCATTGTCCCCTCCTTTTCTATTCTCACCCCACTTACAGACGCCAGTAACAGCAGCCATGAGTCCAGGGTGGGTCTGGCCAGGGATAAGGAGAGGAGGGCCGTGGTCCCTCTGGCGGTGGTCTCCACCCTCACCTTCGTGGGACTCATCATCCTGGTGGGCATCCTCATCTACTGGAGGTAAGACCAGGAGGAGCAGGTGGAGGAGGAGAAGAAGGAGGATGGTTATTATTAGATCCATAATGATTATTATTAGATCCATAATGATTATTATTAGATCCATAATGATTATTATTATTAGATCCATAATGATTATTATTAGATCCATAATCCATTATTATTAGACCCATTATCCATTATTAGATCCATAATGATTATTATTAGATCCATAATCCATTATTAGATCCATAATGATTATTATTAGATCCATAATTATTATTATTAGATCCATAATCCATTATTAGATCCATAATGATTATTATTAGATCCATAATGATTATTATTAGATCCATAATGATTATTATTAGATCCATAATGATTATTATTATTAGATCCATAATGATTATTATTAGATCCATAATCCATTATTATTAGACCCATTATCCATTATTAGATCCATAATGATTATTATTAGATCCATAATCCATTATTAGATCCATAATGATTATTATTAGATCCATAATGATTATTATTAGATCCATAATTATTATTATTAGATCCATAATCCATTATTAGATCCATAATGATTATTATTAGATCCATAATCCATTATTATTTGATCCATAATCCATTATTATTAGATCCATAATGATTATTATTAGATCCATAATGATTATTATTAGATCCATAATTATTATTATTAGATCCATAATCCATTATTATTAGAACCATAATGATTACTATTAGATCCATAATTATTATTATTTGATCCATTATGATTATTATTATTAGATCCAATTATGATGATGAGTATCGTTTCCGCACTGACCCCTCTGACCCTAAGCATCATCTGTATAATCGGACAGCTATGCTACAGAACATGAACAACAGCTTCCTTTCTGCATTGATAGTCTCCACACACACTGGCACCAGTAAGCCTCATGCCTCCCAATGGAACAGCCCCAGGGCTGATTCCTGTCATATTGTTATTCATCTGTCACCGAGGATTGGGTCTGGTTGGTCCCCAGACATCAGGGGGCACGGGTGGAGTGAAACGGGAGGTGGCGTATGCAAAGGGTGGAGGGGGTTGACCTTAAGAACCTCATATTTGTCTGTCTCACTGGGAGGCCTAATCTTCTGTGACACGGGCCCAATCTCCTTCTCACTCTCACACACTTCCCCATGACACATCCAATATCTTCACTACGGTTTGATGTCTGGCTTTTCACATGAGCTTTGCTGTGTTTGGGTAGGTTCACTTACACATAACTGCCAGCATTCAGAGTTGCGCGTCTCCAGGTATAAAGACGTTTTGCCCATACTGTGAGATCATAGAAAAATACTACTTTTCCCTGTGGCGGCAAACTGACCGGTCGGACAGTAAAATAACCAACTTCTGCAATCCAATCAAGGACACACTTTCAAAAATGTAAACACTTTAAGACTGTACATTTCTCATCCACTGGGCTGGAGACGTGACATATTGTTCATGCTTTCTGCCCTGTTATTGTATTTTCATGTTAAGCCGTAGTAATCTTGGCGCTGCTAAGGGATTAAATCTGAGAGATGTACCCCACTCAGAGTGTAGAGCGTTGAGCTTGGGGCTCGGGGTCGTCCAGGGGTTGGGGAACAGGGCCTCGGGTGGAATAGGAGGGGGAAAGGGCCTGCGTCTCATTATGTCCGACACGAAGGCGCTGTGTCAGCGTCTTGTAAAACGACTGGAGCGAGGCTAAATTGAGGTAATCCCTTCCGTGTCGCATCCTTGTACTTCCCCTGGTGACACGGTGTTCATTTGGCCACCCCATAGCTGTGCACTTGGGTTTAGCAAAGTGTGGACGTCTTTTAGAAAGGCAAACATGTTATCTACTGGGGACATCTCTTTGCTGGTTTTGTTGTCCAGAGTAATCTGTGTGGTGATGTCCATTTTTGGGTAGCTGAACACAGGCTCATCAAAAGAAATGCATGCGTGATCCTGTTAAAAACTTGTCAGAGATTAGAAGGATTTTTTTTTTCCTGTGTTACGGACAGATTACCATGTGTTCGCCAACATCTGTGGTTGTCTTTGTATCTTAAAAAACACAACAACAAAAGTGTTTTTTAGGCCTTTCTTGTCTCTGAGCGTGATCTTTTTACGTCTCAAAAATATATCTACAGTTATTGTCTTTTTATTACATTTTACTCAATCATAACACCAATATTATTATTGTCTTTGTCACAATTCTTTTGCACATTTTTCACCAAACGAGAACAAAGCATACAAATACCTCTTTTGCGTTAGATGAGATGGAAAAAAAGCTATATTTTTTGGGGACAAAATGTAAAAAATCAATGGCAATAGGTCACGGAGACAAATATAAAGCTTTTTTCCATCTCATCTAATACAAGTTTATTAACTTATATCATCGTACATATGTTTCTACAGAAAGTGTTTCCAGACTGCCCATTTCTACATAGAGGACAACACATCGCCCAGAGTCATATCTGTTCCACCCACACCATTGCTTACAGCTACAGGTAACCATCCTGAGACAAGCACACTCTCACGCAACACACACACACACACAGATAAAAGTGTTAACAAGCACAGAGCCATGTAGACAGTTATCCTCTCCATCTGTCCGTGTTCTACATTTTCATCAAGCCTACCTCTGTCATTAACACTACCTCACTCAACATCTGCCTCTGACAGAGTATTGAGTTTCAAACGTTCATTCTGATAAAGGACTTTTGTTGATCAATAGCTTTGCTCTCTGCCTTTCAGATGAACATGAAGCCCTTACGGTGAAGCAGTTTGTCAAGCACGTGACAGAGCTCCACCACAGCAACGCATTCTCCCGGGAGTTTGAGGTGTGCTGTCACATTCTGTAACCTTTGCTCCCTCAGATCACAGGATATCGTTTATGACAAAAACACAACGAGTATTTATTGGTTACGTGTTTCAAGTCAGCTGTCTACCTGTTTTTTAGTTAATGCTGTTCTGTGTGTATCCATCTTGCGAAATTGTTACGTGTCGTTTGCGATGTTACACGGTGGCTGCCATTATTTTAAGGTCAGCATGCAGAAACCTTATGGGGCGGTAGGCTATGCACTGTGATGGCCATTCAAACTCACACTCTCTCTCATTCTACATGCTACAGGCCCAGATTCCTCTGAGGAGCCATGTTTGTTGTCCTTACCACTGAGACTTACAAATGTATCATAATCTACACTGCATTCATGGATGTTGATGTTTCTCTGGCTCAAGTTAAGATAGGTTCAACTGGATATTTACCATTGCTTACCATGTTAAATCCAGCTTGGCATTTTATCAGTGCTGTGTAAATGCATACATGTGTAAATGTTGTCAATAACACAAAAATAGGTTTGTAAGTCAAAGCTAATATGGACATTAACATGGTACATGGAGTGAATCTGAAAGCCGCTTTCGAAGCCTTGTTTATCGCATGAACAGTGTCTTTAAGTTGAGATTCGCCCATAAACCGTTTTCTTGTTATTTATTTGGACTTTTTTGCTCACCTTGTGTCATGACATTACATTGCTGTGCTTTTTGCATTCTCACTCCCCCTCCATTAGATATTGAAAGAGTGTTACGAGGTAAGCTGTGTCTCCCTTTTCTCTTTTGATTCGATTATTTCTGTAGTAAACGTGTGTAGATGTTTGTCACATTTCCAGCTGCCCATGTTGACGTTTTTGTCATTGATGACACATTTTTATTTGGCTGCATAGTAATGGAGGATGGTGGGATGTTAGGGGTGGAGTGATGAAGGTCATGTGTTTCTTTAGGAGGTGCAGGTGTGCACGGTGGACCTGGGTATCACCACAGACGGCTCCAACCATCCAGACAACAAGAACAAGAACCGATACATCAATATCCTGGCCTGTAAGTCAAACATGCACCTTCAAACACATGTACACACACATACATTATTGAATGCACCCAGCTTATCTCTTTCCTCCTCTACTCCTAGATGACCACAGCCGAGTAAGACTCTCAACCCAGGCTGACAAAGATGGGAAGAGTGGAGATTACATTAACGCAAACTACGTTGACGTAATACATTTTTGTTGCATTTCAATCTGCACAATAACGTCAGATGTTAGCAGTGTTATGAGGGCAAATGTCTTGTTGACGTGTCAGTAGATAATCTGTTGTTCACTCTCTTTCTCTTTTACCTTCCTCTGCCGCCCTTCCCTCCTCAGGGTTTCAACAAGTACAGGGCCTACATCGCGGCCCAGGGCCCTCTCAAGTCCAGCACCGAGGACTTCTGGAGGATGGTGTGGGAGCAGAACGTGGGCGTCATCATCATGATTACCAACCTGGTGGAGAAGGGACGGGTGAGAGACCGGGGCCACCTATACGCTTATACATATTTAGTAATAGTTTATTCATGCTTATTCATGAAAGTATACGAAACTGTTTTGTTGTGTCTCTCAGAGGAAGTGTGACCAGTACTGGCCCCTGGAGAGCCAGGATGAGTACGGTGGTTTCCTGGTGACGGTGAAGAGCAGCAAGGTTCTGGCCCACTACACCGAGAGAACCTTCACCCTCAGGAACACCAAGGTCCAAAAGGTTAGAGGTCACACAATTTACATCACACTTACCTCTCATTCACCATTAATAGTTTCACCTCTACTTCCTCACATATATTATCTACTTTGGTTGCACCTACCCTACAAGTCAGTTGAAGCACTACGTCATTACAACTTTAGTTTCTGAACATTTCGTATGGAACTCACGAATCCCAAGTGTCAAAGTGACAGCCAAAGTCCCATCCTGTTCACCACTTCCTGTTTCCTCCCACCAACCCCAGGGTTCACTGAAGGGGCGTATTAACGAGCGGACCGTGACACAGTACCACTACACCCAGTGGCCAGACATGGGCGTGCCTGAGTACACTCTCCCCGTGCTCACCTTCGTCCAGACGTCCTCCAAAGCCAGGACAGATGACATGGGGCCTGTCGTAGTGCACTGCAGGTAGGAAGCCATAGATTTGCAGAATGTATAGAATAGCTTTGAGGTCAATACCATTTTTCCACACCGAAATTACTAATTCAATTCGGTCAATTAAAAATGGCTCATCTTCTGGATGTGAATGATTCAATTTAGGAAGTAAATGTACATTCGGATTGGCGTAGAAATAGAATAGAATGGACATGGTCCTCCATTAAATGCAATCTCTTAACATCCATTCTGTGGCTGCTTTCACCTAGTCCAGCTGAGAAGGTCAACAATTATTTCATAGAGAACTAGAGTGAACTCAAAATACCAGGATTCACAATCTATATCAGAACCTTCCTCTATCCAAGTACTTTCTCTATTGAAATGTGGCTCTTAAATGTAAACTAAATTGTGTACCTCTGTGTGTTTCTAGTGCGGGCGTAGGCAGGACTGGCACCTACATAGTGTTGGATAGCATGCTGAAGCAGATCAAAGAAGAGAGCACGGTCAACATCATGGGTTTCCTCAAACACATCCGCACACAGAGGAACCACCTGGTACAGACAGAGGTGAGAGCTCAGCCAGAGGGGGGGGGTTGCACTTTTGGAACTTTTCTATTGGTGCCATTGCGCCAGAAAAGCTCAAATAAAGGCTTCTAAAGTATTTGAAAGAATACTTTTTGATCCCAGGTCTGATACCAACAAGAAAACAGTGAATCTACTATGATCAGTTGTCCTGTTACCTTTCCAGCACTGTATGAATGACAACACCCAACTAAGGCTTTCAACCCCTACTTTCCCTGTGCATTCAGGAGCAGTATGTGTTCATCCACGACGCCCTGGTGGAGGCCATCTTGGGCAAGGAGACGGAGGTTTCCTCCAGCCTCATCCACAGCTACGTCAATGACCTCCTGACCCCAGGGCCCTCCGGCAGGACGCAGCTGGAGAAACAGTTTAAGGTAAAGACACATGCTTATAACAGCTTACAACAAGTCATAGGGGAAGTATTTGCATTACAGCAAAATGTACAACTGGTAAACTTTCCATAACAACTCCAGTAGGACATGAAGGGCCGAACTAAAAGTAAAACGTGCATTTAAAGGAGAATTTGTCTATGGGGTTTAAAGACAGTTTTAGTTTTTTTCACATCAATTGTCTTTCTTTGTCCTTTGAAAAGAGCAGTTGCAACCGCTGGCACATCATGTTTAAACACTGACAGTTAATCTGGTGCCACTGAGTACGTTTACATGCACACTAGTAATTCAATATTAAACAGATTACGTCAGTAAGCCGAATATGGCATTAAACACCTTGCTCTGCTTATCTTAATCGGTCATAATCGAAGTAAGTATACGCCTATTAAAACACCTGGTTTTCTGAGCAATCTTTCAAATGATTAGGACATGTAAGCAGCTTAATCGGAGTTCCAGCGGTGTGTTTGATCTGCACGTGTGCTAGCACGAGCAGCGCGAGTGAAGCTTCCATCTTTTGCACGAGTGAAGTGAGTTCGGAAAAACTGAAAGTATGTATCTTAGAAATAGTTTTCACGTACAAACTTTAAATATCCGAACTCAGCATCGAATAGGCTTCCCAAAAATAACATAGTTGCTGTGGTAGAACATATATTTAGATTGGCAATTTTCTGCATTTATCACAGTCCCATCAGGTAGTCTGATTTCAGATGTGTTTATGTAAACAGGATTATTTGGGAAATCGTTCTTCTTGGAAAACATGTAAACGTTTAAATCAAACTATTATATTAATCTGACTATTCACAATAATCATATTGTGTGCATGTAATCGTACTCAATGTGATTACAGCTGGTATCCCAGTCCAATGCCAAACAGTGTGACTACTCGGCAGCCCTGAAAGAGTGCAACAGAGAGAAGAACAGAAACTCCTCTTTAATACCCGGTGAGTTCCAGACAGGTTTGTTAATACTCTCCAGAAGTTAGAGGTAGTTTCGTGAGCCAATGCTAACTAGCATTAGCGCGAAACTACCTCAAACTTCCTTCATACTGGACTCAGAAACATAAAATGTAAAATCCGTTTAACAGTGTGTAGACAATGAGACCTCACCTGGCCTCAACATTGTCACTTTCAAATGAACATTTAGCAAAATTCCCCACACTTGGACCCCTCAACAAAAACTGTTATACATATTTATTTATTTTTTTGTTATTTGAAAGCATAAACCTTAGGAACTGTTTTACTCTTGTTTGGTGTAAGCAAATGTGTGTCACAAAATCACTTTAGGTAGATAAGCAGTCGTCATGGTTAAGTCATTCTGCTTTAATAAAGCTAATCATTGTAATATTAATATTATACAAAATTACCTTCTCTATACCTAATGAGGAAGTTTAACATCGCGTGGCTTTGTCTCCAGTTGAAAGGTCACGGGTGTGTCTGTCTACGGTGGTGGGAGAAACTACATCAGATTACATCAACGCCTCATACCTCACGGTAAGAACCCAACCATTCTACATAAAGGAGTCAGATGCAGCAGTGGAGGCTGCTAACGGGAGGACTGCTCATAATAATGGCTGGAATTGAGTGAATGGAATGGTATGGTATCAAACGTATGTTTTTTATGTGTTTGATACCATTCACTCCATTACAGTCATAACACTCCATTCCAGCCATCATTTTCAGTAAATTCCACTTTTGGTTACCTGTCTAAATTGTATGAATGTTTATACCACCTGTCTAAATTTTCTACCACCGGTTGTGTTCCTCAGGGGTACCGGCAGAGCACTGAGTTCATCGTGACCCAGAACCCACTGGCCAGCACGGTGACAGACTTCTGGAGGATGATCTGGGATCACAACGCTCAGGTCATCGTCACACTGCCGGGAACACCAGGAACAGCGGGAACACTGGGAACACCAAGCCTGGTGGGTATCTATCTGTCCTCCTGGACACAAAACTGCTGATGTATGCAGGCAGCCATTTTGTGCCTCAAATAGGAAGTCCTTATCACATCTTTCTGTGTTTTCAGGCAGAGGGGGAGGAGCCGTACGTGTACTGGCCCCGCAAGGAGCAGCCAATCAGCTGTGAGGCGTTCACAGTGACCCTGCGGAGCGAGAACCATGTGTGTCTGGTCAACGAGGAGATGCTGGTGGTGCAGGACTATGTCCTGGAGGCTACACAGGTGAGCTGAGGGAGATCAGTAAGACCAGGGAGATCAGCTTGATAAGATAAGAGATCAGTCACAATAGCATGATCAGCTACTTAGAATAGACTAACTCCATTGAAGAGGAGGATCAGCCACACACTGTGGGATCAGCCCAAAAAGAACAGCCTCATAGAAAAGACCAGTCGCTATGGGCCAGTCGTTATGGACCAGTTGCTAGTGCTCAGCAAATGTTATCACTGTGTCTATACCCCAAAAACATTTAACAACTGTTTATTGTTACACAGAGGGAATATATAGCAACATGAGTATTCCATTTAGGAGTTGTTCTGCTCATATTTCTCTGGATCTTGGCCCATGGTGAAACCAAATGAAGGGTGGAAATGGAATTCAATACACATTCCCCACACGTCAATGGAGCACAGCTGTTATTTTTCACACAGTTTTCACTCAACCATCTGTACCTCCAATCACTGGACCACTTTCAACACACATACACACAGGCACACACACACTCTCTTTCTCGCACTGTCTCTCTATCTCTCACTCTGTCTTATTGTGTTATTGTCCCCCTCTGGGCCAGGATGACTATGTTCTGGAGGTGAGGCACTACCGGACGCCTCGCTGGCCCAACCCAGACAGACCCATCAGCAGCACCTTTGAGCTGCTCAGCCTGGTGAGGGAGGAGAGCTCCTCCAAGGAGGGCCCCATGGTTGTCCATGACGAGTAAGACCTATTGATTATTTATCTGTGAAATAAGGTAATGATGTCCACTCTAAACCTTTTTCAAGACCTGGAACCAATGGAATAGTCCCAAAAGTCAAAATCTCACCCAACTGGAACCAGGCAAGCTCAATACCCCTGAATCCCTCTTTTGCCTTCTATTTTGGCCACTGGTAATAGATTCAAGACGATCCACTCTGACCTAAGAGGATAAGAAGATATGTCCATATTTCCAATACTCTTAATATTTCTTGGAACTGAAACCTGCACTGATCCAGGCCTATTGAGACAATCCTGTCTCAATACTCTTGTATGGCGCTCAATCCTTGGTTTTAACCACAGATAATACTGTAAAGGTTCAGTAAATACTTACAAACTGGAGCATAGAGCACTAATCCTGTAACATTTCCCAAATATGTCTTGGAATTAGCCCAAAGTATCTAAAGCTAGCTTAGCCCCTGGCTAATATGAGCAGAGATTTTCAGTTTTATAAGCACTTCATGGCGCTGGTCTGATTTTGCAGGATTGGCGGTGTTACTGCGGGAACCTTCTGTGCCCTGTCTACTCTGGTGTGCCAACTAGAGTTGGAGAGCTCTGTGGACGTGTACCAGGTGGCCAAGATGATCAACCTCATGAGGCCCGGGACCTTCACTGATGTTGTTAGTCAATCTGAATCACCGCCTGACTGTACCTGAGTGATGCACATTAGCCATTTTGTGTTAAAACATTCTCCCTTCAACAGCACAGTTTCTATATTTCTTTCTCATTCAGGAGCAGTACCAGTTCCTGTACAAAGCCATGCTGAGCTTGGTTGGCACACAGGAGGACGAGAGGACGCTCCAGTCCTCTGACAACAACGGAACGGTCCCAGGGGGCCCTGTCAGCACAGCCGAGAGCCTTGAGTCCCTGGTGTAACCATGGCAACGGGGCCCCTAACTTGCCAGTATGGACTCTTGCCTGTCTCACTGTGTTCAGTTTTTAAAGACAGCAGCTTTGCCTTTTTCCCCTCCTTTTTTTCTCCTCTTCTGTTCTCCGTCGTTGAATGGCAGTTTCCTGACCGCTGGACATGATACCGCACGACCCTGTAATGTGTGCCTTTGTATATTCATCTTGTACTTCTAACGGCATTCATACAATTGTAGATTAACTTTACGATGTTTTGTCGATACTGCCGTCTTGAGATGTTTGCTTAACTAACTGTTTTCCCTAAACTTTCGTATTTATTGGCAGTAAGCTATAAAAAAAAAAGAAGGGAAAATGCAACTTTTACGTTAAACAACATTTTGTTAGCCTATTTTTTGTAGAGTCAATGCATTGAGCAACTCATTCTTCCATCTAGACAATGTAAATACTATTTTGTTTGTAGCAACAGTGAGCTTTTGAAATCAAAAATGCACATTGGCATGAAATAATAAATCTAATATGTAAATAATATTATAGCAACCAAGACAATGGACCAAATTTCTATTTATACTTCTAGATTTTTATATTTTACTACGTTTTTTTTTGTCAATTTTCAATGTATGGCTGCATTCGAATAACTTAGTCAAAGCAATTTTTAAAAATGTTTTAATGTTATAGCTAGTGTTCTGTATTTTGTAATGGACTAAATATGAAGCTTGGGGTACTGACACGTTTTTTGCTGTACATGAAACTTTGCTGGATGATTAGACATAGGATTAAACAAGTGAAAGAGAACCAAGGAAGGAGCTTTTGGAGTGGTCTGTTCCATTTTTTTTTAAACTACTGTGAAGGTCAATCTAGACCTGTGGGTGCACAGTACATTAAAGTTAAACTGTTCCATAATTGGTGTAACTTCACATTGAACTGGATGCTAGCACGATACAGCCTGAGGCGTGGGCGGCATCCTGCCCTCAGGTCAGGTGCATTGTGAATATACAGTATGTTATTAGTGCCTCAATAGAGTTCATCTGACCCCATCAAATTGTTCAGCAGATGTTTGAAATAATTATTATGCATGATCATTTCCAAGTAAGGCAGCTGGGCTAAGCCTTAACAATCAAGCCAAGGTATGAGCTGTCCATTTTGCAGTGGGAAAGGTATGCTTCAATTTGCTGCCATATGACTGGCTTCACATTTGTCTCCAGCGATTATAAGGTAAAACAGATGTAAAACAATTGTAATTTATTTTTTAAATTCTCTTATCCAATCAGAGTACTCATTTACCTAGCTCTTATCAATAGTTCTTATCAGGTTATAAATTACAGTGCATGGAGAATGGCGTTATTTCTATCTGAAAAAAATCAAGTAGATGCTGGTAGGATCACGAGACCTTATTCATGATTTCCTCACACGTTAAGGTGGTGGCATTATTTGGGATTTAAGAGGTGCTTTTTTGCTATGTTGCAGAACGGTTTATACTGAACGACACGTTTCCCCAAACGTTCTTGAACAGACAGGTACGTTTGCTCCCGTTTGGTGTGGCTTGAAGCAACAAGTGACGTATTTAAAGGGCAGTGGCCATGCTGACAGCGTTCCCCAGCACACAGCCCAACCATCCCTGTTTTTCAACTGGTCGTTCAGTACTGTTTCCTTTCCATTGAACGTTCCAGAATGTAAAAACTTACACTGTAATCTGATCTGGGCTGCGTTCAGTATCTGTAGACACACCTTCATTAGGTGTAGCAGGTGAATAGCATTAAGCTTAAATTCAAGGTCAGAATACACAGAAAGAAAAGTGCATAAAAAGGGAATTACTTAACATTTTCACATGCTTAACTCAGATCGGAATTGGGCCCAGTCTGCCTAGATGCTATGCAAGTCATTAAAGAAAGTATTTGTTTATGGTTAAAAAAGATATAACTGCCACTTCCTCATTGTCTTGCCCCCTCTTGAACCACCTATCTCCTATATACACCATTCACCCAAATGTGATCAGGGGGCTTTGTGGGGGTGATCAAAGATTTGCTATGATAGAATGATCTTTCGGCAGGCTCCTGATAAGCCCTTGTTAAGAAACAATATGTGAGGTCAGAAGACAAACGGGTGGCTTGATGAAACGGATCCATTTTAGACACTGGATTATGGATTTCCGGAGACGGAGATGCGACTCTATGGAGTTATGGAATAATCCATGTGGAGAATTGGTTATTCCAGTAGATTTTCATGTTCTAATCCATCTAAGACTCCAAAAGAAATGCACATTTTCAGGGGAAATTAGGTCAAGTGTCCAGACACCGTCTTAACCAGGGGCTGTATCCATACCCCAATTTGCATTTTTGACTTTTAATAATTACATGCCCAATTATCCATGGCTTGGTGGCCTAGTTTGCATGGGCGGGCCCACATTGAGTGGAAGGAAAAGCTGATTGTTTTTTCAAAGAGGATGTAATGAGACGACACCGCTATATCCATTGAAAACAGAATGGATGCATACTGTATTTATCATTGATTTATACAGAAATGTCAATAGTTGATGAGTAACATTTGATATGGTACAGAGATAAAAATGCATACTTTATTGGTAATTGGTGCCTCACTGGAACCATAGCTCATGTCAACTAAAAATAATCTCTTTGGGAACCAGACCTAAAAATGCTGTTACGGAAAGCAATTCAGCTATATTACCAATCAGCAAGGAAGAAGGCTGAAGAAATTCGGCTTGTCACCAAAAGCACTCACAAACTTTTACAGATGCACAATCGAGAGCATCCTGTCGGGCTGTATCACCGCCTGGTACGGCAACTGCTCCGCCCACAACCGTAAGGTTCTCCAGAGGGTAGTGAGGTCTGCACAACTCATCACCGGCGGGCAAACTACCTTCCCTCCAGGACACCTACACCACCCGATTTCACAGGAAGGCCATAAAGATCATCAAGGACATCAACCACCCGAGCCACTGCCTGTTCACCCCGCTACCATCCAGAAGGCAGGGTCAGTAAGGTGCATCAAAGCTGGGACCGAGAGACTGAAAAACAGCTTCTATCTCAAGGCCATCAGACTGTTAAACAGCCACCACTAACATTGAGTGGCTGCTGCCAACATACTGACTCAACTCCAGCAACTTTAACAATGTAAAAATTTATGAAAAAAATGTATCACTAGTCACTTTAAACAATGCCACTTCATATGATGTTTACATACCCTACATTACTCATCTCATATGTATATACTGTACTCTATACCATCTACTGCATCTTGCCATCTTGATGTAATACATGTATCACTAGCCACTTTAAACAATGCCACTTTTATATGTTTACATACCCTACATTACTCATCTCATATGTATATACTGTACTCAATGCCATCTACTGCATCTTGCCGTTCTGTACCATCACTCATTCATATATTTTTATGTACATATTCTTCATTCCTTTACACTTGTGTGTATAAGGTAGTTGTTGTGAAATTGTTAGGTTAGATTACTCGTTGGTTATTACTGCATTGTTGGAACTAGAAGCACAAGTATTTCGCTACACTCGCATTAACATCTGCTAACCATGTGTATGTGACAAATAAAAAATTACATTTGATTTTGATTTGATTATTCTGACATTTCACATTCTTAAAATAAAGTGGTGACACTAACTGACCTAAAACAGGGATTTTTTTTACCAGGATTAAATGTCAGGAATTGTGAAAAACTGAGTTTAAATGTATTTGGCAAAGGTGTATGTAAACTTCTGTCTTCAACTGTACTCTATGCCACATTATAATCTCTGAGCAGTTTTAAAATACAAATATTGACTGAGTATACAAAACTTTAAGGACGCCTGCTCTTTCCATGACAGACTGACCAGGTGAATCCAGATGAAAGCTATGATCCCTTACAGATGTCACTTATTAAATCCACTTCAGTGTAGATAAAGGGGAGATACAGTAGGTTAAAAAAAGTTTTTTAAGCCTTGAGACATGGATTGTGTATGTGTGCCATTCAGAGGGAGAATAGGCAAGACAAAAGATGTAAGTGCCTTTGAACGTGGTATGGTAGTAGGTGCCGGGCGCACCGGTTGGATTGTGTCAAGAACTGCAACGCTGCTGGGTTTTTCAGCCTTTCCCTGCTGGGTTTTTCACACAGTTCCCTGTGTGTATCAAGAATGGTCCAACACCCAAAGGACATCCAGTCAATTTGACACAACTGTGGGAAGCATATGTGTAAATTATGTACAAATCTTTGGAACTGTGCAGCAGCTGATCAATAACAGGAATATGTTATGGTCAAGGAAAGACCCTTTGGGTGAATTTCTGATACACATTGTCTTAGCAGGTCTGCGAAGATTATAAGATCGTTACATGTTATAACGACACTCAGCAAGTTGTGGTTCTCCATGTACAGCCTTATTTAAAGTTGCTTGGAAACTGTTCACCTGCAATGTAACTGTTTGGTTGAGGTAAGGCGATGCTGTGAGGAAATGCCTTTGAAACAAGCAGAAAGTCAGGGTGCATCTCTCACTAGCCTGAGTCTTCCTCTCCTTGTCTCCTGTCCTCCTACAATTTCTACCATATTGCCTTCACCACTCTTCTGAAATAATTGAACCGAATTGAAGAATAGAATTGTATTTTTTCATGTGTGGGGTCTTTTTTGGATCAGTGCAGATGAAGGAGAGGACACCAGGAAAGGAAATCAATATACAATATTTGAGACGCAGCTGATGACTCATGAGTTACTACTCTTGGTACTTGGTGCTTTTGAAGTGAATTGTAAGCCCTCCTCCTGCAGTCTCTTCTGAGCCAGTCCATAGATGTCCTTGGTCATTGGCACCACCAGTCCCTTAATACTGATTTCTCCTGCAGATTGAAAGTCAGTTTTCACTTCACTTTTACAGACACGTTAGGGTTGTACATTCGTCTTTAGCAAAATGAGTGGTTTCCCCAGGGCTTTAACAAAATGGCTGATTACCTCACTAAACCATACTTAACATCTCAGACATCACAAATGCAATGAGGACTCAAGTCTACCCTAGTGACCATCCAGCACCATGCAAGCAGCGATGGCAGCAGGGTAGCCCACGGTCTTGGCCATGGCAGAGTAGCCGTTGGGGTCTCTGTAGACCACCAGGCTGATGTGCTTGGTCTCAAGCTCGCCTGTGGAGTGGCGCAGGCCCACGTCATTCCTCATGATGAGCATGTCCCGCTCGCCTTTATCTAAAAGGAGAGGACACGGATGGACCGAGAAGGAGAGAGAGGGTTATACTATTTTTAAATAATCTTTACTGCTATTTTCTGTATAAAGAAAGTAAGAGAAGGAGGAATATAAAGATTAGAGAAAGATACATATTGGTGTTTGTGGCAGTAAAAGAGTAGAGTGAGAACTTCTGCACATATTACCAAAGTAGGGCCTCTAAGTGCTTAGCCAGTGAAGCACGGTGTCTGCATGGGGGACGACCTCCTTACTCAGCATCCCGAACCTGACCATACAAACAGTATTAATTAAAGACATTTACAGGGGTTAAAGCAAAACAAATCCCATGACTGAAACTTTAGTAGATAACCATAGACTTCCAGTCATAACACTAATTAGCATTGTTTAGCGAAATTCCAATTCCATTCAAAAGTTTGGGGTCAATTAGAAATGTCCTTGTTTTTGAAAGAAAATCTAATTTTTTTGTCCATTAAAATAACATCAAATTGATCAGATATACAGTGTAGACATTGTTAATGTTGTAAATGATTATTGTAGCTGGAAACGGCAGATTTTATGGAATATCCTCATAGGCGTACGTTTATCATTTTAAAAGGCTAATTGATCGTTAGAAAACCCTTTTGCAATTATGTTAGCACAGCTGGAAACTGTTGTCCTGATTAAAGAAGCAATAAAACTGACCTTCTTTAGACTAGTTGAGTATCTGGAGCATCAGCATTTGTGGGTTCGATTACAGGCTCAAAATGGCCAAAAACAAAGAACTTTCTTCCGAAACGCGTCAGTCTAGTCTTGTTCTGAGAAGTGAAGGCTATTCCATGCGAGAAAATGCCAAGAAACTGAAGATCTCGTACAACGCTGTGTACTACTCCCTTCACAGAACAGCGCAAACTGGCTCTAATAGAAAGTGTGGGAGGCCCCGGTGCACAACTGAGCAAGAGGACAAGTACATTAGAGTGTCTAGTTTGTGAAATAGACGCCTCACAAGTCCTCAACTGGCAACTTCATTAAATAGTACCTGCAAAACACCAGTCTCAACGTCAACAGTGAAGAGGCGACTCCAGTTCATGCTTTTCCAGACAGTTCATCAGAGCTTGATGTATGTGCCACAACACCCATAAAGCTAGCCACTAGCTGGCTAATGTTAGCTAGTCAGCTAGCTTGCTAAATCGCGATTTTCGTAAATTAACTTTATGATAAAAATATGCCTAATCGTTTGTCTCTACATTAACTAACATATTCCTGTCAAATGTACATTTTTAGCATGATTCGCTATGACGGTATAATCACTTACATTTGCTTCCATCCTAGTAGTTTTGTCAGCCATCTTTGCTGAAGAAAGTCTAACAGTCACTAGCGCGTGCTGCAGCCTCCCCCAGGTGCTAGTGCTGGCCATGTACAAAAGTTTAAGATAACGATAGAAGTGTTGACGAAAACATATATATATTGATTTATTTAGGAGGGGGGCACGCCGCTTTGGAACCACTGGCGTGGAGATGTAAAGAGATCGCAACATTCTATCTGTCCCAATGGCGCTGATCGTGCACTCACAGATGCCATAATGGGACAGATGTTCTCCGTCGCAGTGACTGAGAACTTTAACCCCTGCATTTAGCAAAGATATGAGTACAACATTTTGAACGGTATCTGGTCAGGACTTGAGCCTCTCACTATTTGAATGTTTCCATCTTGAAGTCGTCTTGGCGGATGATATCGTAGATAGCTCCCTCAAATGCATCGTTAGAGATAGACAGGGACAAGCCCATCTGTATACTCAGCAGCTCTTTCTGTTGCACAGGGATTTTTTGTTGTTTTTGTTCAGTCTTGTCAGTCAAATCTCCATTGTAGCTCTAGTGTATAAGTGATGCAGCGTTTGCTGGGTGTATCCTGGTACTTTAATAACCATTTATGAAAAGCACATTCTAAATTAAGTTAAGTAAATTAAAGGACAAGTAATCCTTTTTTTTACCAAATCTAAATTATTTATGTAAATTAACTGAATCCCCAACGTTATATTCCATTTAGTTTGAATTCTTCTCCGTATGTGAGCATGCACAGGCTTTAATCACCACAATGGGAATGAGAAAGCACACGGAGAAGTAACGCTCGAGTCCAACAAAATGGAATATACCGTTGAGGACAAAGTTTGGAATGACAATTTCATGTGTACAACATCTAAAGACCTGTATCACTACACTGAGAGCATTGCTGTTTCTCAAAGGACGTATTTCGTCGTTTTTGGAGCCTTTGTTAATGTTTTATCTGTGCCCCTGCAACTGCAGAACGAGCCTGAGGAAGTCTATCGCTGGTGGGGTAAGCTTCTCAAAACCAAGTGAAATCGCATCTTTTAAAGCTGTTATAAGTATCATTATATTTACCCAGGAGACAGGAGCTCTAGCATGGGGCAGGGGTCAGTGTTGATCAGACCCAGCTACACAAAGCCACTCATGGACTTGGAGAAACCCTGTTGGACAGAAATACAACATTTATCCAAAGCGACACAGAACTATCGAGATTGACAGTAACGCCATACTCATCACGCTGGTGTTGGAAGTACCTTGAAGCGGAGTGTTCCTTTGATGAGTGTGTGGACCGGCTCGATGCCGTATTTGGTGCTGTCGCGGTTGGGGAAACACTCCAGGTGGAAGCCAGGCATGAAGTCCATGGGAGACGTAGACTCCATCAGAGTACCGCCCGCTAGGATGCTCACCACCTGGGGGACATAGAGGAGGATGAAGTTACTCCTAGACACTGATCCTGGGTCAGTTTATCAATTCCGGCCCTAATGGTTAAGTTTAGGATTTGGGGAGGATCTGCTGATCCTAGATGGCTACTGTACCTTGTTGTCCTTGAGGAAGATGGCAGGACTGATGGTATTGAGGAGGACTCCAGCTGAATTTGTAGTGCAGAGGATTGTCTGAGCACTCTAGTGCAGGGAGTCCACCACAGAATGAACTGTATGACTCAATCTAAACACACACATACACACGTAAATGGATTTAAAAACACAATTTGCACGTACACATCTATCAAATGTTTTGTGCATCGACTAGTCAAATGCGTTGTCAACATGCTGGCACATTTGTCCATTTTCCTGTGTGATAGTACAGTCCGTTCATCTTCACGTCAAGATGGGGGGAAAATGAACAAATCAAAGACGCATGGTGTTTCAATCTGTTGGGCCCGCAATCAATATGGCTGCCAAGGAAACTGACAAGATGCCACTCATCCCTTCGACATACGCTCAATCAATCATTATGTGCACAGCACGTACACAGACATACACACAGACACACACATGCACAGAATCCCGTATGTGTGCAGATTCCACAATCACCAAAACACTTTCTTTCAAAAGCACAAATCACTTATACTAGATTCTTTCACAATCTCCCTCACGTTTCACTCACAGTGCAGCCGTCCGCCTTGGCTTGGTCGATAAACTCCATAGCCAGCATGTGGTCGATGCCAGGGTCCAGGCACATCTCATTCACTATGGTGATGCCAGCTTCCTCAGCACTGAAAGGAAACACACAGACAAACACACTCAGCCACACCAGCCCCACGTAGAGACAATATATTCACTTGACTAGTAGCTTATCCTGCCTAATGCCAACTCAAGCAATTAGATCAAGTGTCTTGGTGCCTGCCTGTAGCTTACATCTAGTCAATTGTGTATCAAATAGCCCATGATTAGCATTAAAAGGTCCAATGCAGCCATTTTTATCTCAATATCAAATCATTTCTGGGTAAAAATTATTGGGTAAAAATCAAGTACCTTACTGTGATTGTTTAAAAAAAAATTTAAATGTCAAAAAGAAACAACAATAGCTTCTTAGCAGAGCAATTTCTCAAGCAAGAATTTTGCTAGGACTGTCTGGGAGTGGTCTGAGTGAGGGGCCTAATTGGATGAGCCTAATGGGAGGGATATGTAACCTGAAAACTTGTTGCTATTGGCAGAGAGGTTTGAAACTGCCTTTGTTATTAACTTATACTGCCTGGTGATGTCACCAGGCAAGCCAAAACTCCATCCCACCTAAACAGGCTTAAATTTCAGGCGTTCTTGTCAAACAGCTCTTACACTAAAAGGGCATTATCATCATTTTCACAGTATTATACACCTCATCGTGTGGAAATATGTACAAAACACACTGAGCATGCAAAACATTGACACCTGCTCTTTCCATGACATACACTGACCAGGTGAATCGAGGTGAAAGCCATCATCCCTTATTGATGTCACTTGTTAAATCCACTTCAATCAGTGTAGATGACAGGTTAACGAGGGATTTTTAAGCCTTGAGACAATTGAGACATTGATTGTGTATGTGTGCAATTCAGAGGTTGAATGGGCAAGACAAAAGAGTGCTTTGAACGGGGTATGGTAGTCCAGGGTGCAACTCAATATTAGGAAGTTGTTCCTAATGTTTGGTATACTCAGTGTACAATACACAGGGAAATCAAGTTTTTGAGTTCACTGGGCCTTTAAGACCAGATAAAACACATTCTCCATTAAATCTCCACTTCTACATAGATGTTTAGCCCTAACCCTTTCACTCCAGAGGAATCTTCTCTCCATGCACTTCTCTCCCACCTCTGTTGAAGGTCCTTCATGACTGGACTCGGGTAGCTGGCAGTCACCATGTTCACCTTCTTGGTGATGCAGTGCTTGGCGATCACTGGGTGATACCCATACGGCAGCATACTGAAACATAAATATGTGTGTGTGTGTGTGTGTGTGTGTGTGTGTGTGTGTGTGTGTGTGTGTGTGTGTGTGTGTGTGTGTGTGTGTGTGTGTGTGTGTGTGTGTGTGTGTGTGTGTGTGTGTGTGTGTGTGTGTGTGTGTTTCTGAACCTTTATTTTGACAGGGAAGGCATATTGAGACCTAGGTCTCTTTTCCAAATGCGCCCTGTATATTGTATAATACAATATAAAATACACATTAAACACACACACAGGTTGTTAGAAGTGTTTGCAAATTTATTAAAAATAAAAAACAGAAATACCCTATTTACATAAATGTTCAAACCCTTTGCTATGAGACTCAAAATTGAGCTCAGGTGCATCCTGTTTCCATTGATCATCCTTAAATGGAAGAAGTTTGGAACCACCAATATTCTTCATAGAGCTGGCCATTCGGGCAAACTGAGCAATCGAAGGAGAAGGGCATTGTTCAGGAAGGTGACCATGAACCCGATGGTCACCCAGAGAGCTCTAGAGTTTCTCTGTGGAGATGGGAGACCCTTTCAGAAGGACAACCCTCTTTGCAGCACTCCACCAGTCAGGCCTTTATGGCAGAGTGGCCAGACTGAAGCTACTCTTCAGTAAAAGGCACGACAGCCCGCTTGGAGTTTATCAAAAGGCACCTAAAGACTCCCAGACCATGAGAAACAAGATTCTCTGGTCTGATGAAACCAAGGTTGAACTCTTTGGCCTGAATGCCAAACGCCACGTCTGGAGGAAACATGGCACCTTCCCTACGGTGAAGTATGGTGGTGGCATCATGCTGTGTGGATGTTTTTCAGCGGCAGGGACTGGGAGACTAGTCAGGATCGAGGCAAAGACGAACGAAGCAAAGTACAGAGAGATCCTTGATGAAAACCTGCTCCAGAGCACTCAGGACCTCAGACTGGGGTGAAGGTTCACCTTCCAACCAGGACAACGACCCTAAGCACACAAGCCAAGACAACGCAGGAGTGGCTTCGGGACAAGTTTCTGAACGTCCTTGAGTGGCCCAGCCAGAGCCCGGACTTGAACCCGATCAATAATCTCTGGAGACCTGAAAATAGCTTTGCAGCAACGCTCCCCATCCAACCTGACAGAGCTTAAGAGGATCTGCAGAGAAGAATGGGAAAAACTCCCCAAGTACAGGTGAGCCAAGCTTGTAGTGTCATACCCAATAAGACAATGCTGTAATCGCTACCAAAGGTGCTTTAACAAAGTACTAAGTAAAGGGTCTGAAAACTTATGTAAATGTGATATTTCATTTTTTTAAATAAATTATTTTAAAAAATTCAAAAACTCTGTTTTTGCTTTGTCATTATGGGGTAATGTGTGTAGATGAGTTATGAAAAACAATTTAATCAATTTTAGAATAACGCTTTAACCTAACAAAATGTGGAAAAAGTCAAGGGGTTTGAATACTTTCTTGAGTCACTGCATATTATATGCCTTCAGAAAGTGTTCACACCCCTTGACTTTTTCCACATTTTGTTTAGCCCTCCTTCATTTAATATTGATTAAATTGAGATTGTGTACCTGGCCTACACACAATACCCCATAATGTCAGAGGAATTATGTTTGAAAATTAATGAAAAATGAAAAGCTGAAATGTCTTGAGTCAATAAGTATTCAACCCCTTTGTTATAGCAAGCATAAATAAGTTCAGGAGTAAAACATGTGCTTAACAAGTCACATAATAAGTTGCATGGACTCACTCTGTGTGCAATAATAGTGTTTAACCTCTCTTGGGTACGTGAAACGTTAGCGTCCAACCTCTTCAACAGCCAGTGAAACTGCGGGGCGTCAAATTCAAATAGAGAAATACTCATTATAAAAATTCAGAAAACAAAACATATTTCACATAGGTTTAAAGATTAACTTCTTGTGAATCCAACCACAGTGTCAGATTTTAAAAATGCTTTACGGCGAAAGCATACCTTACGATTATTTGAGAACATAGCCCACTAGATAATTCATTACAAACAGTAACCAGCCAAGTAGCACAGTTACACAAGTCAGAAATAGAGATAAAATTAATCCCTTACCTTTGATGATCTTCATATGGTTGCACTCAGCAGACATTAATTTACTCAATAAATGTTCCTTTTGTTCGATATAGTCTCTTTATATCAAAAAACCTCCGTTTTGTTCGCGCGTTTTCTTTAGTAATCCACAGGCTCAAACGCAGTCAAAACAGGAAGACAAAAAAATCAAAATTGTATCCGTAAAGTTCATAGATATATGTCAAACGATGTTTATATTCAAACCTCAGGTTGTTTTTAGCCTAAATAATCGATAATATTTCAACCGGACAATAACGTAGTCAATTTAAAAGGTAAACAAGAAACGCCCTCTCTCCGTCTCGCACATGAAAAAGCTCTGTGACACTTTAGGGTCGACTCATTGAGACTGCTCTTACTTCTTCATTTTTCAGAATACAAGCCTGAAACAATTTCTAAAGACTGTTGACATTTAGTGGAAGGCATAGAAACGGCAATTTGAGTCCTAAGTCAATGGATACTGTAATGGCATTGAATAGAAAACTACAAACCCCCCCCAAAAACGACTTCCTGAATGGATTTTTCTCAGGTTTTCGCCTGCCAAATCAGTTCTGTTATACTCACAGACACTATTTTAACAGTTTTGGAAACTGTAGAGTGTTTTCTATCCAAATATATCCAAACCATATCTAGTTATATGCATATCATATCTTCTGGGCCCGAGAAGCAGGCAGTTTAATTTGGGCATGCATTTCATCCAAAATTCCGAATGCTGCCCCCTACCCTAGAGAAGTTAACCTCTTGAGAATACAGGGGGTGCTATTTTCGCATTAGCATAATTTGCTCTACAGATTAAACTGCCTCTTATTCAATTATTGCTCTTACTATATGCATATAAATAATACCATTGGAAAGAAAACAATCCCTAGTTTCTAAAACCGTTTCAATTTTGTCTCTGAGTGATACAGAAGTCATTCCACAGCACTTTCCATGACCAAGAACATAAAATCAAGATGTGTTATGCTGGCTTCAAAGCTCTGCCTATATATGGTCGTGCCCCCTATGACCAGAAACACACTTCATTCGCCTTCCTCTGGTTGTCAAGAGGACGTCAGAGGAGAAATTCTTTGTTTATCTGGGACTGACGTGAAATAGGACCCATTTCTTTGGTGTGACCGACAACTTCCGGTTTACTGAATCGCTCGAATTTGAGCTGCATTTGTGTACTGTTTTGCTGGCGTTATGTATGAAAACTATCTCCGTGTCGAATTTTGTTTGATACATGTGACCATATCATCGTAATGTATGTTTTTTCAATATAGTTTAATCAGATTATTTGAATTTTTCCGGGAGTTTTGCGGTGTTCCGTTGTCGGATTGTATTTACGTTTGAGAAATCCGTGCCACTCGACCGGTACCTGTGCTAAATGGAGTGGGCAAGGAACAATTCTGAACAGAACCAACGACTCATCTTGACAAAGGACACTTTGATCAACATTCTGATGAAAGATCAGCCATAGTAAGACCCAATTTACGATGTTATATCATATCTGTTGTGCATGTGAACTGGCCGTGGGCGCCTAGCCGAATCTGCCTGGTAAAAATATCGTGTCCTTTGCTAACGTGGTTAGCTAATAGATTTACATATTGTGTCTTCCCTGTAAAACATTTTAAAAATCTGAAATGGTGGCTTTATTCACAAGACCTGTATCTTTCATCTGGTGTCTTAGACTTGTGATTTAATGATATTTAGATGCTACAAGTTACTTGTGACGCTATGCTAGCTATGCTACTCAGTGGGGTGGAGGGTGGGGGGTGCTACCGGATCAGGGTTGGTGACTCGTGAGAAGTTAACAGGATTTTTAAATGACTACCTCATCTCTGTACCCCACACATACAATTATCTATAAGGTCCTTCAGTCGAGCAGTGAATTTCGAACGCAGATTCAACCACAAAGACCAGGGAGGTTTTCCAATGCCTCGCAAAGAAGGGAACCTATTGGTAGATTAGTAAAAATAAAAAAGCAGACATTGAATATCCCTTTGAGCATGGTGAAGTTATTTATTACACTTTGGATGGTGTATCAATATACCCAGTCTCTACAAAGATACTATCACGTTTCAGGTAAGACCCAGATGCAGACAACGTCGAAATAACAACAGTTTATTAATCGAACAGGTGCAGGCAAAAGGCAGGAGACAAAGGGCTGTGAGACATGGGTTTAACTCTGGACACATGAAAGGTAGGATGTATATGAAGGGTAAGGGAGAGTTTGCGGGATTCCACCCAGGGGGGCAGATCCCAGGTGGACAGCCATACCTTCTGGCCTATCCGATACCGGGGAGCCAGGGTCTGGTGGCGATCAGCTTGCCCGTGGCAGAGTAGGGAATGGTGTTGCGGGCATATTCGACCCACACAAGTTGCTGGTTCCAGGTGGCCGGGTTGGCAGAGACCAGGCAGCGCAGAGTAGTCTCTACGTCCTGGTCGGCTCGCTCCGACTGGCCATTGGACTGGGGGTGGAACCCGGAGGACAGGCTGGCCGACGACTCAATGAGGGTGCAGAACGCCTTCCAGAACTGGGACGAGAACTGAGGACCCCGGTCGGAGACCATGTCTACTGGTAGACCATGGATCCAGAAGACATGCTGCACCATGAGCTGGGCCGTCTCTTTGGCAGAGGGTAGTTTGGGGAGAGGAATGAAGTGGATGGCTTTGGAAAACCGATCTACCACGGTGAGGATGGCAGTGTTGCCATCAGACAGGGGAAGACCCGTGACAAAGCCCAGGGAGATGTGAGACCAGGGACGGTGAGGGACAGGCAGAGGTTGGAGGAGACCAGCCAGAGCTTGCCGAGGAGTCTTGTTCTGTGCACAAACCGTGCAAGCGGCAACGAATGCGGACACGTCTAGGACCATGGTAGGCCACCAAATGCCAGGGTCTGAAGGGGAGCCCGGATGACAGGCAAGCCTGGAGGACCGTGGAGAGGACGGCGTCAGGAACGAACATCCGGTTATTAGGGGTTCGGCTGGGAACGCTGCACCTCACGGACCTGCTCCCCTATTCCCCAGCTGAGTGCCGTCAACAGGCACGATGTGGGAAGGATGGTCTCGGGTTTCAGGGTAGTAGTCTTGGGGCTATAGCGGCGTGACAGCGCACACGGCTTGATATTCTTGGATCCCGGCCGGTACGAGAGGGAGAAGTTGAACCGTGTGAACAGCAGGGCCCATCTAGCGTGCCTGGAATTGAGGCGCTTGGCGGTGTGGAGATACTCCAGGTACTTGTGGTCGGTCCACACGATGAACAGGTTTTCAGCCCCCTCCAGCCAGTGCCTCCATTCCTCCATAGCCATCTTCACTGTGAGAAGCTCACGATTCCCCACATCGTAATTCTTCTCCATGGCGTTGAGGCGATGGGAGAAGAAGGAGCAGGGATGTCGCTTGAGGTCCAGGGCAGAACGCTGGGACAGGACAGCCTCCACTCTGACATCCGAAGCATCGTCCTCCACCACGAACTGACGGGACGGGTAAGGATGGACGAAGTTGGGAATTGTGGTGAAGCGATGTTTGAGGTCCCGGAACGCCCGGTCAGCAGCTGGAGACCACATGAGCTGAACCTTGGGCGAGGTGAGTGCTGACAGGTGGGAAGCCAGGGTGCTGTAACCCCGGATAAAGCGGCGATAGAAGTTGGCGAACCCCAGGAAACGTTGCAGCTGCACCCTGGAAGTTTGGCTGGGGCCAATCCACTACCGCTCTCACCTTCCTGGGATCCATTTGTACACTCCCTGCAGCAATGATGTAACCCAGAAAAGGGATGGTGGAGCGATGTAACTCGCACCTTTCTGCTTTCTTGGGTGGCGTGGGAGAAGACGAGGATGTCATCAAGGTAGACAAAGACGAACCGGTTCAATATGTTGTGGAGAACATCACTAACTGGAGCCAGGAACACAGCAGGGGCGTTGGTAAGGCCAAATGGCATGACCAGATACTCGTGTTGAAGGCGGTCTTCCACTCGTCCCCTTCCCGTATCCGCACCAGGTGGTAGGCGTTCCGTAGATCCAGCTTGGAAAACACGGTGGCCACCTGGAGCGGCTCGAAGGCTGAGGAGATGAGGGGTAGCGGTTCTTCACCGTTATGTCATTGAGACCCCGGTAGTCGATGTACGGGGGCAGGGTCTTGTCCTTCTTCTCCACAAAGAAGAACCCTGCGCCGGCGGGAGAGGAAGAAGGACGGATGAATCCTGCAGCAAGGGAGTCCCCAATGTAGGTCTCCATCGTCTTGGTCTCTGGTCCCGACAGAGAGTACCATCATCCCTGAGGCGGAGTAGTGCTAGGGAGAAGGTCAATCCCGCAGTCATATGGTCGGTGCGGCGGAAGCAAAGTTGCCTGGGCCTTGTTGAACACCTCCCGGAGGTCCTGGTACTCCGCGGGAATGGCAGAGAGGTCCGGGGCAACTTCCGAGCCCCCAGGCAGATGTCCCAGGGCAAGTTGTGCTGACTTCAGGCAATGGCAGTGGCAGAACGGGCTCCAGCCCATGATGGCACCAGTAGACCAGTTAATGAGGGGATTGGGTCGCTGGAGCCAGGAGAATCCCAATACCACAGGAATCTGAGGAGACTTAATGAGCAGGAACTGGATAGCCTCGCTGTGGTTCCCTGACACACATAGGTTGATGGGAGTGGTGTTGTGGGTGACACAGCCTATAGAGCGCCTGTCCAGCACTCTAACGTCCATAGGAATGGAGAAATGCTGAGTGTGGATGCCTAGCTCGGAAGCCAGGGTAGGGTCTAAAAAGCTCTCATCAGCCCCAGAGTCGAAGAGAATGGCATGAAACAGAGTGCCAGTAAGGGAAGCAGAAAACTTCTCCATATGGCCCACCAGAGTACTCGCTCCTACCGGTGAGCCTGGTCTTTTAACGGACAAGAGGACACAAAATGACCACGAGTCCCGCAATACATGCAACTCTTAGTGTTGAGCCTGTATAGCCATTCCGCTGGAGACAACCCAGCTCTGCCTAGTTGCAGAGGCTCGGGAAATGGTGACTCGGCCGTCTTTGATGACTCTCGGGGAACCTCGGGTAGCCTCGGGTTATCTTGGCAACGGGGCCGTCTGGGAGTTCTGGGATGCCTCGGAGGCGAGGTGGAATCCTTGGACGGGCGATCGAAATCGAATCTCCTCTCCCTCCGTCGTTCCCGTAGTCGCCCATCGATCCTGATGGTCAAGGCGATGAGGGAATCGAGATCCATCGGTAACTACCGGGGTGCAAGCTCGTTCTTGACCTCCTCCAAGACTCCGTTTAGGAACATGTCGAACAGCACTTCCTGGTTCCAGGCACTCTCACCTGCCAACGTGCTGAAATCCACCGTCCTGCCGAAGCTGGAGTAGCTTCCGGACAGCCTCTCTCCCAGAGAATGGGGCATTAAACACCTTCTTGACCTCTCCCACGACCGCCTCCAGACTGACGCATATATGGCCTGCTGTTGCTCCCATACAGCTGTAGCCCAGGCGAGCGCCCTCCCGGACATCAGCGTGATAAGGTATGCTATCTTAGAGCGGTCCGAGGGTAGGAGGAGGGTTGAAGCTCGAAGATGAGGGCACACTGAGCTAGAAACGTCTGACAAGTGCCCGGCTCTCCATTGAAGCGAGGCGGCGCTGCTAACAGCCGAGTTACTGAGGGGCTGGGAGGTTACCGTAATAGTAGGCTGCCTCCCAGCCAACCCACGGAATTACTCCAGCAAAATGTCCAACGCCCGGTCATGGCGTTCGGCCAAGGTGTGGACCCCTCCATAAGGCCACAAAGCAATTCCTCGTGCCTACCAATGGTGGCTCCTTGGGAGGAGATGCCATTGCGCAGCTGTTCCGAGTCTGCTGGGTCAGTCATGGCCAGTTCGTACTATCACGTTTCAGGTAAAACCCAGACGCAGTAACAACAGTTTATTAATCGAACAGTGGCAGGCAAAAGGCAGGTCAAAGGTACAGGACGGCAGGCAGGCTCAGGGTCAGGGCAGGAAGAATGGTCAACACAGGGAAAACTAGGAAACAGGAACAATTGAGAGACAGGAGCAGAAGGGAAAATGCTGGTAGGCTTGATGAAACAAAACAGAGAACACAGGTGTAAATAAACAGGGGATAATGGGGAAGATGGGCGACACCTGGAAGGGGGTGGCGACAATCACAAAGACAGGTGAAACAGATCAGGGTGTGACAGATACAGGCGCCCTTCCTAACTCAGTTGCCGAAGAGGAATGAAACCACTCAGGGATTTCACCATGAGGTCAATTGTCACGGATCCCTCAGGAACTTTCATTATGCACACCTGGCTCCTATTTCCATTGATTAGTCATTGTATAAGTGTGCCCTTTGTTCACCATTGTCCTGTTAATTATTGTAACAATGTCCGTTGGTCGTGTGAGTACCTGTGCCATGTTGTTTTGGCTTTCGTGCCATTGTGGAGTGCGCAGATGATTACGGGTCTCATCCTGTGTGATAATCATTGTGTGCTAGTGTTATTTATTCGAGGTACTCCTCGCTCTTTTGTTTGGGTTTTAACCCTGTGTTTTGTATACGTGTTTGTTTGGTCACCGTCCCCGTGCCTTTACATGGCACGCTGTAATTTGGGAAAATAAAAAACCCTATTACGAATTCCTGCGCCTGTCTCCCGATCCCTTCATACCAGCGTGACACCAATTGGTGACTTTAAATCCGTTACTGAGTTTAATGGCTGTGATAGGAGAAAACTGAGGATGGAGTAACAACATTGTAGTTACTCCACAATACTAACCTAAATGACAGAGTGAAAAGAAAATATACAAATATTCAAAAATATGTTTGCAATAATGGACAAAAAATAAAGCATTTTGTTTGTGGCAAATCCAACACATCACTGAGTACCACTCTCCATATTTTCAAGCATCGTGGTGGTTGTATCATGTTATGGGTATATTTGTCATTGGCAAGGACTACTTTGGAATAAAAACAAACGGAATAGCATAAGCACAGGCAAAATCCTAGAAAGCCCGGTTCAGTCTTTTGCAACAGACACTGGGAGACAAATTCACAGCAGGACAATAACCTAAAACAAAAAGGCCAAATATACACTGGAGTTGCTTACAAAGATGACATTGAATGTTCCTGAGTGGCCTAGTTACAGCTTTTTGTGATCATGTTTTTAGAATTGTTTATAAAACAAAAAAACACAAACAAACAGAAATACACATCCCCTACCCAATCCCACCCACAGGATCTAGTGATGCAGTGATCTAGTGATCTAGTGATGCAGGATCTAGTGATGACCGATATGACATTTTTGCCCAATAACGATATCCAATATTTTCCTTGCCCCAAAAAATAAACAATACCGATAACCGATATTTAAGATGTTTGCGGCCTTTTAAGCATTCTAGTACAGTTAAATAGTTAACACACACACATGGACGCAGCGGTCTAAGGCACTGCATCTCAGTGCAAGAGGCGTCACTACAGTCCCTGGTTCGAATCCAGGCTGTATCACATCCGGCCGTGATTGGGAGTCCTATAGGGCGGCGCACAATTGGCCCAGCGTCGTCCGGGTTTGGCCGGGGTAGGCCGTCATTGTAAATAAGAATTTGTTCTTAACTGACTTGCCTAGTTAAATAAAGGTTACACACACCAAAAAGTTATTTTGTTGGCATTTACGTGTCCCCATTACCAGCACTTACTTGCTGTGCTGTTTCATTGTTCATTTGTTCAGTCATTTAATTCTCAACCATGATTTCAACATACATGTCAAGCAGTGAAGTTTCAGCTCTGTCTGTCCGTGGCCTCTCTTCCTCGGTGCGCACTGTCACAGTGTACGTTTCCATCTTGTCCAGCTGTGTCTGTAACATTTCACGTAAACCCTGTTTCTTGTCTGCATCGAAGTAGCGGTCCTTGTACATAGCATCGAACATGGTGGCGACACAGTAAAGAGAGAATGCCACCGAATCGCTTGTTCACAGCCTGTGTCGGCAGTTTTGTTGAGCAGGCGTTTCAATGCCATGACAGAGGGTATCACGTCTGCTGCAGGCGCAGTTGATGAGCTTATTTCTCGAGTCATTTGTTCGAATGGAGCTAGGTAGTGTGTTCATGTTACCAAGTTTCAAACATGTTCTCAAATGCCATTGAAATGGCAGCAACGGTATGACAACCAGCACATTCATGAGCATGCAATACGAAATCCTTGACGACCCACTGTGCTGTCAGAGTCAGCATGCTCATGGGGCTGATATCACGGTCCAAATGTAAGTCGTGAAGCTAATAGCAGTGACGCTATTACTGTGTATCTCCTGTAGGGCAACATCTGAAAAATAGCGCACTTGGTAGTGTGTACCGGTGCTTGACCAGTCGGCGAAAGCCAATATCACCCACGACAGAGAACGGTTGATTGTCAAGGGCAAGGAATTCCATTATCTTGGCGGTAATGGATTTCGTCTTTGAGTTGTCTCGCTGAAATGTTCTTACTCTTTCAAATGACTGCTCGACTTGTGGACTGCTCGAACCCCACAGCAGACATTGTGGGCTAGGTCAGGAATGTTGTGTTGCACGTGTAGTGCAACATTTTACTAGGCGTCATTACGTCATGTACCTATGTTATATAGGTATGCATGTCAGCTTTGATATTGGTTTTGCACATCGACGTTAAACTAGACATCGGGCCGATGCTGATTTTGTAATTTTTAGAACATTTTATGAACATTTTTATGTTCACTGAAATATTGTGCATCCCTAACAGGATCTTCTTATTTAAGTGCATATCTTAAAGTAATGATTTCATACTGCCAAGTATTGTCGTCCATATGTTAATATCCTCTGATTTTGTACCATGTAGTCAAGAGATTGACAGTTCAGGTAGAGCTATGTCTATGAATAAATAAATAAATAAATACTTTTCTGATGTGGCAGTGTGCCATCGTAAGGCAACCATTCTCTTGGCTGCTGTTGGGCTTTCTCTGCCTGTATGTTAAATTCAGTGAAGTCATCATTAAGCAGTAGCACATTGGGCAGACATGGGATGGGTTTAGACAAAATGCCTGATAATGACAAAGCCACAGATTGCCAAAAGAAGAAAACCTCTGGGCATTTCCAGACCATATGAATAAATGTGCCAGGAGTACCATGGGGACAGAGCATACAGACCGGGGTTGAGTTTATGTTCATCTGGAAAAGTTTTTTGGAGTAGCATCACTCACAGGGGCAAAATTGTAGTGGGTCCTTTGGTGATTTGAAAATAATTTTTTTTAATGATGAAAATATGATGTTGGGACCAGACAGTAATCCAGTTAGTATTTACTGCTGGTACATCTTTGTTCCACTTTGAATGGATTGGTAATATCTTGGTTTGAATATATATCATTTGGATGCCCTTACTTACCCTTGCTGTCATTATTTGTGGATAGGATGAGATAATAGATCAGAATCCCAGGGTACTCCATAAGCACGTAGGTTAAAAAGAAAAGAAAAATGAAGACCCAGCCATATTGTATTGCTTTATTCAACACACGTAGGCTACAACACTCCACAATGTCAGAGTATGAATTCCTCTCTCACTCCAAGCTGGAAAAGATATTGGCTGGCCACCCAACCCAAAATGAGCCTGTAATTATTAAACAATGGCATATGGGGTTGATGATTAATAATATATTTTCAATGGCTTCCCATTGAACGCCATATTGTAAGCATTTGCGTGATGATATGGCCAAAGGTGAGTTTGGCTTTTTTGATAGAGATGTTGGACTATACCAGATCTTGGAGCCTGTGCGGCTTTGCTAAATTCTCCTCCAGGGGGCGCCAGGCCATTGGGACATTGGGGATGCAGTTTCTTCCAATATCCCAGTGGGGATGAGAGGGGAATCCTAGAGCTGTAGAAGTTTATCAGAGGAAGTATGTTCATCTTAATGATGGAAATGCATGTCTGAAAAGAGTTTGAATTTGTGCATTGAGACCATCTTTGTAGGTCTGACTTTAAAATTACAGTTACAGTTTTTACTTAAAATCGGCTTGAATTTATGGGAAGACTTGAAAATGGCTATCTAGCAATGATCAACAACCAACTTGACAGAGCTTGAAGAATTTTTAAAAGAATAACGTGTAAATATTGTACAATCCAGGAGTGCAAAGCTCTTAGAGACTCACCTAGAAAGACTTACAGCTGTAATCGCTGCCAAAGGTGATTCTAACATGGCATGGCAAGGCGACTGGTAATATGGCAGAATATAAACAGCGTAATTATACACTCTGCAAGCCAATCAAACAAGCTAAACGTCAGTATAGAGATAAAGTGGAGTCGCAATTCAACAACTCAGACACGAGATGTATGTGGCAGGGACTACAGACAATCACAGACTACAAAAGGAAAACCAGACACGTCGCCGAGACCGATGTCTTGCTTCCGGACAGGCTAAACACATTCTTCGCATGCTTTGAGGATAACACAGTGGCACCAATGTGGCCCGCTACCAAGGACTGTGGGCTCTCCTTCTCCGTGGCCGACATGAGTAAAACATTTAAACGTGTTAACCCTCACAAGACTGCCGGCCCAGATGGCGCAGACCAGCTGGCTGGTGTGTTTACGGGCATATTCAATCTCTCCCTATCCCAGTCTGCTGTCCCCACATGCTTCAAGATGGCGATCATTGTTCCTGTACCCAAGACGGCAAAGGTAACTGAACTTAATGACTATCACCACGTAGCACTCACCTCTGGCATCATGAAGTGCTTTGAGAGACTAGTCAAGGATCATATCACCTCTACCTTACCTGCCACCCTAGACCCACTTCAATTTGCTTACCGCCCCAATAGATCCACAGACGATGCTATCGCCATTACTCTGCACACTGCCCTATCCTATCTGGACAAGAGGAATACCTATGTAAGAATGCTGTTTATTGACTATAGCTCAGCATTCACCACCATAGTACCCTCCAAGCTCATCATTAAGCTCGAAGACCTGGGTCTGAACCCCGCTCTGTGCAACTGGGTCCTGGACCTCCTGACGGGCCACCCCCGGATGGTGAAGGTAGGAAACATCACCTCCACTCCGCTGATCCTCAACACTGGGGCCCCAGAAGGGTGCGTGCTCAGCTCCTGTACTCCCTGTTCACCCATGACTGCATGGCCAAGCACGCCTCCAACTCAATCATCAAGTTTGCAGACAACACAACAGAAGTAGGCTTGATTACCAACGATGACGAGACAGCCTAAAGGGAGGAGGTGAGGGCACTGGGAGTGTGGTGCCTGGAAAATAACCTCTCACTCAACGTCAACAAAACAAAGGTGATGATTGTGACTTCAGGAAACAGCAGAAGGTGCACCCCCCTATCTACATTGACGGGACCGCAGTGGAGAAGGTGGAAAGCTTCAAGTTCCTTGGCGTACATATCACTGACAAACTGAAATGGAATACCCACACAGACAGTGTGGTGAAGAAGGCGCAACAGAGCCTTTTCAACCTCAGGAGCCTGAAGAAATTTGGCTTGTCACCTAAAACCCTCAAAAACTTTTACAGACGCTCAAATGAAAGTAACCTGTCGGGCTGTATCCCCGCCTGGTACGGCAACTGCACCACCGGCAAATGCAAGGCTCTCCAGAGGGTGGTGTGGTCTGCCCAACGCATTACCAGAAGCAAACTACCCCCCCTCCAGGACACCTACAACACCCGATGTCACAGGAAGGCCAAAAAGATAATCAAGGACATTAACCACCCGAACCCCGCTATCATCCAGAAGGTGAGGTCAGTACAGGTGCATCAAAGCTGGGACCGAGAGACTGAAAAACAGCTTCTATCTCAAGGCCATCAGACTGTTAAACAGCCATCACTAGCACATTAGAGGCTGCTGCCTATAGGCACAGACTAGAAATCACTGGCCACTTTAGGGAATAAAACACTAGTCTGGAATTAATCATCTCATATGTACACTACCGTTCAAAAGTTTGGGGTCACTTAGAAATGTCCTTATTTTCGAAAGAAAATAAAAAAGAATTGTCCATTAAAATAACATCAAATTAATCAGAAATACAGTGTAGACATTGTTAATGTTGTAAATGACTATTGCAGCTGGAAACGGCAGATTTTCCAATTTACATAGAGAGTTACATTGCACACCCTTTAGTTTTCTATACAATTGGTACATTTTCTTTTACCTTCATTTATTAAGTTACATTTTTTACTTTGAATTTCAATAGCTATATCTATATATACAGTACCAGTCAAAAGTTTGGACACACCTACTCATTCAAGAGTTTTTCTTTATTTTTACTATTTTCTACATTGTAGAATAATAGTGTAGACATCAAAACTATGAAATAACACATATGGAATCATGTAGTAACCAAAAAAGTGTTAAACAAATCAAAATATATTTGATATTTCATTTATTTAACACTTTTTTGGTTACTACATGATTCCATATGTGTTATTTCATAGTTTTGATGTCTACACTATTATTCTACAATGTAGAAAATAGTAAAAAATAAAGGAAAACCTTGGAATGAGTAGGTGTGTCCAAACTTTTGACTGGTACTGTATATAAAAAATAAATAAACAATGGCAACACTGCCATGTTGATCTGAACCTTGCTGTTGGAAAACCACATTAGTGTCTGCCTTTCGGCTGTCGCTGATGCACCTCCACCGACTTCACTGCTCGACTCTCGTCTACAGTCAGTTGCTTTAGCCTTACCACTCAAACACGCCCATTAGGTAGCGTTCCATTGATTAGATGTTGCCAGAACTTACAACGCCTCGACAAGTATTTTACCTTTAAGCTAACAACATCATATGTTATAGCAATCTGTCAGTTCTTGACACAGTCAATGATGTGGCACGCAACTGTTGGTTGATGCATGCAACGTCTAAGCAGTGGAACACGACCAAATTCTGCCAAAAATGTGGCTCCAAAAAAAAACATTGGCACATTCACTGATTGTCCCCATTGAATAATTCACCACCTTATTCCAAATTATTATTTTCAATTTGGAGAATAGCCTATCCTGATTGAAGAAAAACCTATGATAATTTAAGATCAGTTGCATATAATTAAAAGCTAGCCTATGAGCTCAAACCTCGGAATATACCATGTCCATGAAAGTCGTTCCAAGTTGGAATCCTGAAATGTAACATTCCTTTGGCATGTTAGGTGAAGAGCCACAAGGTCAGGTGATGTTGCCTGTCAGTGTACTGCAAATATGATTTCCCCCCCCCCCTAATAAAACTGCGCTTGACATTTTGCCACGGTGTTCGCAAATGTCTCGTATTTGCAGACGAGTATTGCTTAATCATAGCCTATTTTGCTACATGGACTGTGGACTGGTATTTCTAAAAACTGCCCACAAGAGTCCTAAAGACATATAGCTTGCCTAACCTACATCCCTTACATTGCATGTAAGCCTATATCACTGGAGGCTACATAACTTTTTAACTTCATTCAAAACTCACCATTATGATAAACTCCTTATGGAGGATAATCAGTGCCACTTTGAAAATTAAATGCTTAAAGCTAGAATCCTTAGTTGCTACATCCATTTTTTGATTTATAAATAAATTATATATAGGCTACCATTGATTCATGAAGAACATCATTTATAAATGCTTTATGAGCTTAGTTCAACTGTTGTACCTCATCAGAACCCAAAATATAAGCTTGATTTACCCCAAATGTTTGTAAACAATGTAAATGTAAACAAACCCTGTATAGCCTCAAAACATGGTTAAAACTATAATTTTGCTATTGTGGATGGTCAGCCCTTGCACCCATAGCTCTGTCTATGAATTTGAGTGTGGTAACATTTCTCCTAGCCTCGTCGAGAACCAGTCTTCCCTTTTCGTAAAGCCTGGTAAAGCCTGGTGAAGTCCATAACAGAAAGCAGCTACAAAGGGGCTTTGCAACACGTCAAACCAATCAAATGCCTTGCTTGGACGGAGAAGAAAAATACATAGCTTCAGCAATCCGGGGTTAATATCCTTGATTAAAACCCCATCAAAATATGTGTATGTATGCTGTGTTTGTGGTGACTTTCAATTTCAATAAATCACAGACTGTTGGCTACACTTGATACACTAAACATTTACTATAGCCTGTAGGTAAGCATGCCCTCCCGAGTGGCTCAGCGGTCTAAGGCACTGCATCACAGTGCTAGAGGTGTCATTACAGACACCCTGGTTTGAATCCAGGCTGCATCACATCCGGCCATGATTGGGAGTCCCATAGGGTGGCGCACAATTGGCCCAGCGTCGTCCAGGTTTGGCAGGTGTAGGCCGTCATTGTAAATAAGAATTTGTTTTTAACTGACTTGCCTCGTTAAATAAATGTTAACTAAATGCCATAACCAGGGCTGGCTCCAGGTGTAAGCGACATAAGTGAAATGTTTCTCCAACCCATGGCCAAATGGGTCGAATTTCTGGAAATGTCCTTTAAAATTGCAAAATTTCTCTCTGCCGCATGGCAAAATTTGTAAAAATCCATGAAATGTGATATGAATGTCAAAATGTTCTATCCGCCTGAAGAAAACATGCTTTAAACTGCAAAAATGTATCTCTGCCCCATGGCAAAATAAAGTAAGTAGAGTTGCATGAAATGTGTTATAAAACTGCTACATTTTCTCTCTGTGTGGCAAAATGTGTAGAACTGCAGAAAATGTGCTTTAATCTGCAACATTTTCACTATGCCCCATGTCGAAATGTGTTTCAGGAAATTAACATTAAATATTACATGTTTCTCTCAGTCATCAAGAGGGGGGCCACCAACCAAAATCTCGCTTATGGCCCCAAAAGGCTAGAGCTGACCATAGCCATAACTTATTTTTTTTGTAGTGTTCAAGCAGAGCAGTTGTAATGCCTTCATCTACCAGGAAAGCAGTGATGAACATTACATGCAGCACACCTTTCACAGGCATGTGGGGGTATGGTTCTTGAATTCAAACATCCAGTCAAAATGTAGCTGCTGGACCATTGTAGCCATTCTGGCTAATACAAAATTCTCCGGACCGCCAAACGAGGTGTGACAACAACGTAACTTTGGAGGTATGGCCACGGAAGACTACATTTGTCCAGGCCCATCCCTCAGCATTTTCCCCACACAGAGGCGGGATGACCGCTTTATTATTGTTTCAATGAACTATTCCAGCTTTACTAGGAATTTTTAAATGATAAACACATTTATATTTTCATATCAGTGTGCATGATTAATGCCACATCAATTGCAAAGTTAAAATGAAAATTGAAAATGTCTCATTTAAAATTGGCAGGTAAAAATGTATTCTAAACAAAATTGGGAAATGGCAAAAACTTGTATATGCAATGTGTAAAGTGAAATTGAAACTGTATTTTTCAGGTTAGACATACTAATCGTGCATGTGTGGTCACTGAACAACCTCAATTACAATGCAGCATCATCCTTTGACCTCCTCCTCTTCACAGAGACCCATCTGAGCCTGAGGAGTCTGTCTTGTGATGGTGTTGTGATTATTGTTCTCTTTCAAAGTGTGCCTGCGGTGTGGTCAAGTACCTGCTTGTGTAACAAAGGTGGTTCAGTGACCAAGCACCTGTGATGACTAACGATGTCTGATGTTACTTTGCCTGAGACAAGAAAAATTGCATTGGCTCCCCAAGCTAAATTGCCCAGGCTTTGGGTTAGCATGCCAAATGTTATTTTGGCGTAAAGGAAATCGGGTCTGAACCCTGTTGTTTACACTAAAATCTATGCACAAAGAGTGTGACGTGGCTAGGATGTAGCAATGCATGGTGGAGTCATGTTGAGCTCGTGGTTCAGCCTCCAGGAAGCAATTTGTATACACTTTGAAAATGAAAAGAGAAAATTGTACGTTGGGCAGTTGGAAAATGAAAACAAGCACTTTCCATTTCACTTTGAACATTACATTTATAATTTTCTGTTTACCATTTTCCATTTTCGATGCACCATTTAGCATTTTCATTTAGAATTTTCGATTGTCATTTTAACACTGCAATTTCATTGTGACATGAATCATGCACACTGATATGAAAATATAAATGCATTTGTCATTTTGATATTCCAATTTAGCATTTCATTTGTAAAGTGGCACTGATTATCCTCCATACAAGCAAAAAAGAAAACCCAAATCTTATTTTTTTATAGAACAAAAACAGCAACTGATGATGATGATATAGACCTAATAATCACTACAACAATCGAAGGCCTATGATGATGATGATGATGACAATAATAACAGTAAAGTTATATTAGGCTATTATTATTACTACTAATACTAGTACTGTTATTATTACCCGAGTACTTCCTCTCACCATATTTTGTTCTAGGCTATGTCTATCACTTTCTAAATAATGGAACTCCTTTTTCTTAAACATGTCAGTCAAATAGGATATCGGACACAATAGGACATATACAGAGTTTCATTTTATTGTCATTATTTTATTTTCATAACTTAAATTATTGAGTTTGTGCACCTGTTTAAAAACGTAGCCTATAGGTCTATGTGTCAAAGACCCTCGTTTCCTGCAAAACTTTGCATATACACAAGTGTTGGAAAATCATGTCACTTTATCAAGGGCATCATATAAAATGGGGTAGGGTACCACACTTATCACAGCAAAACATAATTTGTACATAGTCTTCAATTATTCTCTTAAATTATTAGCCTATACATTTTCAAATAAATATCGACATTTTACAGTAATCCTGAGATTTAAAACAACAGTAGTGTGACATTATTATGTCAAATTCAAGGAAAATATGTACTAATAGAATAGTCCACAACATCTTTGCGCGGTCTAAACTCGCATGCGTAATTCCAGATTTGGGCAAATCAGTGTGCGTAAAGGCGCCTGGTTGGCATTTTAGCCTCGGCGCTTTTTAGTCAGTTTCGCCTGTGGCGAGAGTGGCAGGGGATTGGGATCCAGAGAGATCGTGTAGTTTTCGCATGTGCTTTTTCAGGTCAAAGTTCCGGCAGAATCCCTTGCCGCAAGTCGGGCACGTGAAGGGCTTCTTGTCATTGTGCGTGTGCATGTGGAACGTCAGGTTGTACACTTGGTGGAAGGCCTTGTTACAGATGTTGCATTTGAACTGTTTCTCCCCGCTGTGCGTCAATTTGTGGTTCTTGTAATTACCTTGAAGATAAAAAAAAAAGTGGATGTCAACAATATTGTGAAGAGTCAGTGCCACAGTTGTCAGTCAATTCCAAATCATAAACTGAGGCATACATTGTACATTTAATCTGAGTTGAATTAAGCAACGTAAATTCAGTTCTGAAAGCAATCTAGATTTTCTTCTCAAAGCAGAATAAATAATAATCTCATATCCAGATATTGCAAATTATTCCATCTATTTAAGCTACTTTATTTGGACAAATCGAGTAATGATCATAACAAGGTACATTTCCAATCATATAATCCAGAACACTTAACATTAACATTCTTTATAACCTTTTTGATGAAATCCTTTGCCGCAGAACTCACAGACGAAGGGTTTGTAACCTGCATGGATTCGTGTGTGAGTGTTAAGAGTTGAACTCCGGTTGAACGCTTTTCCACATTGGTTGCATTTATGAGGTTTTTCCTGTGAAGGGCATATGAACAAATTAATGTGATTTTAGAAATCTAATATTATTTGGGTTCCAACTAAAGCTGTAGGCATACAGTACAATTGCAGATATATAGGCCTATAATAAACTAGACTATAGCCTATAGCCTACTGTTAAACAAGTGAACGTTGAGAATCCTATGTTCAACATCAGGCAAAAATAGTAATATTTTATCCTAAAATACAATAATGGCATTGATGCGTGGTTCTAACAAATTTACCGATAATGCAGGCCTAGTTCCATGTTGTGGTTTTCATATAGCCTCGCTTAAACAACATAGAACATAGGAATGGCTTTGGGTATGATTATGATGATTGAATAGAATACCTGAGTATGAATAATTTTGTGGCGACAAAGGGTGCTTGCTTGTCGAAATCCCTTGCCGCATACTTTGCAGACGAATGGTCTCGCTCCAGTGTGCACGGGCATATGGCGCGTTAAATTGTAGTGGGCGTTGAACACCTGTGAATAGAAAATACAGATATTATGATTCTAACATGAACGATTTTAAATGATCAAGCAGGCCCTCAAGGCAGAGACTACCAGATGTACGAAATGGATGTTCTTACCTTTCCGCAAACCTCGCAGGTGAATACTTTGGGTTTGCCACTTGGGCAACCACTGTTCAATTTGGAAGAGCCCTTGAATAGTTTGTCCGATATAATCTGTGCGCTCTCTTTCATGTAGTGATGGAGTTGAGTTTGGGAAATGTCTTTAACTCCGGATGCGTATCTGTCTGAGCAGTGAGACATTTTATTTTTCTCCGCGAGGAAAGCTCTCTGGCGCGCATGCTGCAGTGGAGTGTTGAGAAAGTAGGAGGCCATGGGGTGGATGTTTACGATGTTGGCTGGGGGTGGGCATGCACTCTGCCCGCAGTTCAGGTAGCACACAGCCCCCATGGCATGAAAAGATGACTGGTTTACCACCCGTGGTCGAAAAAGTTTGTATTGTCCCACCGACGAGCTCAGATCTGGTTGTTCGTTCTTATAGTTCAAACCAATACTGACCAACTCATTTGAATTATACGAAGAAGCGTCAAAGTTACTCGTATCTAATCCATTAATATTTAGTTTATGACCCGGTTCGTATGCCAATGGCACTAATGGTATCATGCAATGCAGTGATGATGAAGTCATGTTGAGCGGCTGCTTCGGGTCCGTTTTGCCCACCGGAGTGTGATGGAACAGGTTGGGGAAAGGTATCGACTTTGGCTCGGGCGTCCTGGCCATAATCCGTTCGATCGAAAAAGCGAGAGGCTTGGTGGAGGTGATCATGTTTCCGCCCGCAGTCAAGTTTCCAGAAGCCGAGGGGGTGCCGAAAATTCCCGCTGAGTGGTAGAGCGCACTGTCCATAACTTTCAAAACAACACCTTTGGAAAGCAGGCGTTGGTGGTCCTTTTGTAGATACCTTTGATTCCTTCTCACTGCCCCGACAGAAAGGACATCATTCGGCACACTCTGAGTCGACGTGAGCCCCCTCACTGTTCTCGCTTGCGTTGATTCCGGAAAATCAGCACTTATGTCTAGCACGACTGCTCAATAAGGCGTGTTGAGTCAATAACGCAGCCAAGACCTCACCAATAGTCACCGCCCAAGAAGAAAAAGTAAAGTAGATAATTGCTCAATTCTCTTCCATCAATTCTCCACTTGTGGCCCATCTACTAGGCTACTGCTACCAGAACGTTTGTCTTACCCGCGTCGCAAAGGAGCTGTTCTTTGGTGGCCGGAGTCTTGTACAACTGTAATGCGTTTGGCAAATCTGAGTTCCCCTTGTGGTTTCGTGTGACATCATTTGAAATCGCACAAGACAGGCGCTCTGTGGGGTCAGAGGATGTCAGCATTTGACATATCAGAATTTGATATCTTAATTGGTGCATGATATTTTAAGCATGCAACAATCTAAAAGAATATAGACATTGGTTTTACGAATGTGTATTATGCTTATATTAAAGATGAACTGTTATTTATAAAAATGTACAAAGCAGTAGATGTATAAATCCTCTCTACTATACTATAACTCAGCTATTAGGACCTAGTCCTAGGCCTATATTTTCAAATTGGTCAGACACATGAAGCTACCTTTTACTCATTGCGTTTTTAACCGAATGAACAATTCTAATTGTCTCTATAGTAATCCAACAACAAGAAAACCCCACTATGCAGAACACATTACAATCTAATCTGAATTATAGTGGATACATTTTGATAAAAAGCTTTTGACGCTTGTCTTAAGGTGTGGGCCTTACATTTTGGCTACTGTATAACATCGAATATAGGATACAGTATTTTCATAAAACACTAAGTTAATTCAAGTAGAGCTATTCATTTTTTTTATCAGTCTGCCAGTAGGCCTATACACGAGGGTGCTCAAGTAAACCCAAAGCCGGTGGGACTGCCGAGGTGTGCATGATGAGCTCCATATGTGCCTCAAGGACTATAGGTTTGCGCTGTCAGGAGAGGTGTATGTATCCGAGCAACAACTTCTCTAGCGAATGTACAGTAATGAAAGCTTGCCCACTGTTCCGGTTGAAGTCATATCGGTAATACCGTGGAACGTTTCATCTGGGTACATCTAGAAGAATGCTCAATGACAATTCTGACAATGAACAAGGTAAATATGCGCATTGATTGAAACTGTCTGCGTTCCGTTACAGAAATGTTTATTCAGACTGTTTACACTGTTTGATTTCTTCCAATTGAAATTAAAAATATAGGATACCGAGAAATTAATGATGAAGGAATGTCACGGAATAGAATAAAGAGATATGTTGGCGTTATTTTTTCTTCTAATTAAAGTAGCACTAATAGCAACACTACATTATTATTATTATTATAACATAACTATTGGAGTAATTATTATTCAATATATTATATGATACGGATTGTCGAAATTAATAGGTGACGATATTTTAAGTTTATTGAGTGAAACAAATCAAATTGGTGGTCAAAATGCTTTCTGTTTGGTGTCAAATAGCCTATAATCTAAAGCCTTTTAAAGAGAATCAGCGGGGTGCTTTCTTGTGCTGCTCGAATTTCTTTCAGTTAAACATTTTGGAGACTTGACAAACCCATATGGCTTGGCTTGCTATTCATTGATGCGGTGGTAAGGATTCAGACCTAAACATCTTTCACGTAATTAAAATCATTTGAAATCAGTTCATTGACATTAAAATCTCGTATAATTACAAAGTATTGGTATAAACTGGCGTTAATCCCTTGTGTTTTCTTTTCCCCCCGGGCTTTTTCTTTCCCTTCAATTCTGAGACTATGGCATGAAGAGAATGCGATACAGCTCACTTCTATTGCAAGGATCATTTAGGTAACCAACACAGTGATTGTAGTAAAAGACGCGGCTCAAGGGATAAACAGTGATGCATAATAATAATAATACTTCTTATTTATAATATTTCTTCTTATTATTATTTAGTTAGGCCTATTTTTAATCTCAGTCAATGCATATGTATTATTATAAATAGTATTATTAGGTATTATTTACCTTTCCTATTAGGCTAAAAGTTATTGAAGAAATGCTCCCAAAAAATACTGATATTTCACCAATTGAATTTAAGGTTAGGTCTATATACTAAAAGCCTAAAATAAATAGTCCTAACTGCATGCATTCATTTCTTTAATATGCGAAAGAATCGTTTATGTTGTGAAAATTCTGCGGACGGCAAATAGGCCTAATTCAAAAAAAGAATAGGCTAAACTCCTTCAGTAGCCTCCTATGGGGTTTATTATGAAAATTAACCCATAACATATTGCTTATAGGCCTATTAGGCCTATTCGTACAGTGTAGCCTAAATAGTTTTTATTAATCTTTCTGGCGAACAAAACGAAACAAAACATTGGACGTAGGCTAGACTTAAGCCTTCACACTGTGTAAATTATAACACTGCTTCAATCATCAAGTAAGTAACCGACCATTAACTACTTAGTAATTACATGCTGTCAGTAATTAATAAGGGGATATCCTGATTGGTTAACTCCACAGCAGAACGACGTTATGCTTGTGGCGACACAGACCGACAGCTGGACCACAGTTAGTTATAAAACATCTTTGGCTGGACCGTGGGTGAGGTCTCCTGATGCTGTTTCTCCTCTTCACTTGTATTTCTGTTGAAAATACAAATTCAACAACACCTTATTTTGTGTCATGTGAGATAGGGTAATGTGGAGTAACTAGCACCCCTCCCTGTCATTCTCACAGAAACAATTTTCAACACTTTCCCTGGTTGCCACTACTCTTGCACAAATCAAAATTTGATCTTTTTTAAGTCACTCTAACAAAACGATTCTGAGGTAAGTTGATCAAATATTTTGTCTATTAGAAAAAGTAATGTACAGTATTACATCTACTTAAATTAACCTCTAAACTTTTTTTTATAGATATACCTACCATTAGGGGAGACTAAAGATACATAATCCACTTGTTTAGATATATTTTTTTAAATCTGTTTTTAATAAAGCAGTACAATTTAAGGTGAGTGTGCTGGGGGGTAACTGCCCCCCGTAGTCCAATGCAAGTGAATGGTACCTAACATAATTTTCCAAATCATGTCCAACTCACGTCCAAATAATCAACAAAGTAACTTAAATGAGTTACACAGTATTTTTTTAGATAGGCTACTTAAGAATGATTTGGCGTCAAAATGAGAAGAGGATATTGAGGATAGTGAGGATATTAATGAGAAGAGGATAGTGAGGACAGTGAGGATATTAATGAGAAGAGGATAGTGAGGATATTAATGAGAAGAGGATAGTGAGGACAGTGAGGATATTAATGAGAAGAGGATAGTGAGGATATTAATGAGAAGAGGATAGTGAGGATAGTGAGGATATTAATGAGAAACCTAAGACAACAACATAACAAGGCAGCAACACATGACAACACAGCATGGTAGCAACACAACATGACAACAACATGGTAGCAACACAAAAACATGGTACAAACATTATTGGGCACAGTCAACAGCACAAAGGTCAAGAAGGTAGAGACAACAATACATCATACAAAGCAGCCACAACTGTCAGTAAGAGTGTCAATAATTTAATCTTTGAATGAAGAGATTGAGATAAAACTGTCCAGTTTGAGTGTTTGTTGCAGCTCGTTCCAGCTGTATGTGGCCTACCACTTCGCGGCTGAGCCGTTGCTCCTCCTAGACATTTCCAGTTTACAATAAGAGCACTTACAGTTGCCCGGGGCAGCTCTAGCGGGGCATAAATTTGGCGAACTTTGTTGGAAAGGTGGCATCCTATGACGGTGCCACGTTGAAAGTCACTGAGCTCTTCAGTAAGGCCATTCTACTGTTTGTCTATGGAGATTGTGTCACACCCTGATCTGTTTCACCTGTCCTTGTGCTTGTCTCCACCCCATCCGGGTGTTACCCATCTTCCCCATTATCCCCACTTCCACATTTATGCCTGTGTTTTCTGTCTGTCTGTGCCAGTTCGTCTTGTTTTGTCAGGTCAACCAGTGTGTTACTCCATGCTCCTGCTTTTTCCTTTTCTCTGTTTTTTGCTAGTCCTCCCGGTTTTGACCCTTGCCTGCCTTGACTCTGAACCCGCCTGCCTGACCATACTGCCTGCCCTGACCTCGAGCCTGTCTGCCTCTGTACCTCCTGGACTCTGACCTTGTTATGATCTTTTGCCTGTCCACGACCATTCTCTTGCCTGCCCCTTGGTTCGAGTCTCTGATATTTATTAGTATCCATCTGCCTCCCGTGTCTGCATCTGGGTCTTGCCCTGTGCCCTTATAGATTGCATGGCTATGTGCTCGGTTTTATACACCTGTTAGCAACGGGTGTGAGTGAAATAGCCAAATCCACTAATTTGAAGGGCTGTTCCAAAAGCTGTGCCTAAAATAGTGTATAAGAGATCAACATTATTGTTGGTCTGATGTGATTAATAAGGAGCATCTAGATGCTGCACTTCCAATTATTGATAAACATGCAACTGTTAAGAAACTAACTGTTAAGGCCCCATGGTTGGTGAGGAATTGAAAAACGGTATGGTTGAAAGATGAGGTAAAAGGAGTGGTTAATAAGTCTGGCTGCACATCTGACTTACTTACTGAAAATCGAGAAATGAAAAGCAGAAGAAACAGTATTATGAAGCCAAGATCAATGATATAAAGTAATTTATGTAAGTATTGGGAAGTAACTAAAATGTTGTTGATCCATCCTCAGTTATCTCTTATCACAGCCATTAAACTCTGTAACTGTTTACAGCGGTTTCCTTCCTCTCCGGTAACTGAGTTAGGAAGGGCGCCTGTATCTTTGTAGTGACTGGGTATATTGATACACCATCCAAAGTGAAATTAATAACTGCACCATGCTCAAAGGGATATTCAATGTCAGCTATTCTTTTTCTTTATTTTTTAGCAATAGGTGCCATTCTTTACGAACTGTTGGAGATGAGCGAGATGCAAGACTTCGCTCTCACACAGTCACAGATAGTATCTGCACAGGTGCATGGGTTCGCATCATGCTGTTCACAGCGTTGTAGCCAAGGCACCAGAGCACCAAAGCAGTGGAGGAGTTGAGCCTTGCGCTTCAATGCTCTTAGTTGTTGCGGAACTTGACCCAATATGCTGTTTACTTTCTGCATCTATGTCATATCGCTGAGTCTACCTTTAAACAATAAAAGCTAATTTACCAACATTTCTGAAAATGTATATATAGCATTTTGGAATGAAACTGCAATTGTTTTCACCAATTTCTATTGTTTTAGGCCTACATGTCTATATAACTATTAAGGTAATGTGGGGGTAACTACCCCCCCCCCCCCCCTAAGAACAATGTCCAATTGCTGGTAACTGCCACCCCAGCTGCCAAAGGGTTAGTTTGGCAGCTGGGGTGAAAGAGGAGCGATTATGATAGAGGAGCGAGAATGACAGTGTACCGTCTAGCCATACTCCCAAATACTTGTATTAGGTGACTACCTCAAGCTCTAAACCCTCAGAAATAGTAAACACACCTGTGGGGAGAGGGGTATTCTTCTTACCAAACCACATGACCTTTGTTTTGGAGGTGTTCAGAACAAGGTTAAGGGCAGAGAAAGCTTGTTAGACACTAAAGAAAGCTTTGTTGTAGAGGGTATAACACAAAATCCGGGAGGGGCCAGCTTAGTATAAGACTGTATCATCTGCATATAAATGGATGAGAGAGCTTCCTACTGCCTGAGCTATGTTGTTGATGTAAATTGAGAAGAGTGTGGGGCCTAGGATCGAGCCTTGGGGTGCACCCTTGGTGACAGGCAGTGGCTGAGATAGCAGATGTTCTGACTCCATACACTGCACTCTTTGAGAGCGGTAGTTAGCAAACCAGGCTAAAAACCCTCAGAGACACAAATACTCCTTAGCCGGCCCACAAGAATGGAATGGTGTACCATATCAAACGCTTTCGCCAAGTCAATAAAGATAGCAGCACAACATTGCTTAGAATCAAGGGCAATGGTGACATCATTGAGGACCTTTAAGGTTGCAGGGACACATCTATAACCTGAGCGGAAACCAGATTGCATACCAGAGAGAATGCTATAGACATCAAGAAAGAAAGACGACATTGAATGTTCCTGAGTGGTCAAGTTACAGTTTTGAGTTAAATTGTCTTTAAAATCTATGGCAAGACTTGAAAATGGCTGTCTAGTAATGATCAATAACCAACTTGACAGAGCTTGAATCATTTTTTAAAGAATAATGGGCAAATATTGGATAATCCAGGTGTGCAAAACTCTTATAGATTTACCCAGAAAGACTCACAGCTGTAACTACTGTGAAAGGTGATTCTAACATGTATTGACTCAGGGGGTTGAATACTTATTTAATCAATATATATTTTATTAAACATTTTATTTTCCATTAATTAATAAAATAATTAATTTGAAATTTTCTTCCACTTTCACATTAAAGAGTATTTTGTGTAGATTGACCAAAAAATGACAACTAAATCCATTTTAATCCCACTTTGTAACACAACAAAATGTGGAAAAAGTCAAGGGGTGTGTCACGTTCTGACCTTAGTTCCTTTTTTATGTCTTTATTTTAGTTTGGCGTGAGTTGGGGTGGGCATTCTATGTTGTTTTTCTATGTTTTGTTCTGTTGTTAGATTTCTATGTGTTGGGCCTAGTATGGTTCTCAATCAGAGGCAGGTGTCAGTCGTTGTCTCTGATTGGGAGCCATATTTAGGTAGCCTGTTTTTCATTGTGTGTTGTGGGTGATTGTTTCCTGTGTCTGTACCATACGGGACTGTTTCGATTTTCGTTTGTTCTTTCACTTTGTTATTTTGTATTTTTGTAGTGTGCAGTTTTATATATTAAAATGGACACTTACCACGCTGCACATTGGTCCGATATCTCTTACTCCTCGTCAGAAGAAGAGGAAAGTCGTTACAGGGTGGGAATACTTTCTAAAGGCACTGCGTATATCCGCCTCACTCTCAGAGAAATAAGTAGTCCTGTTAGGTTTTATATAAAGAACTGTACAAATTATACATTTGTGACATCAATATTTTTTTTGAAGTTTCAAAAAATGAATCCAAACAGTAATATGTATATCCAAACAGTATGTAAAATATTTACATTTTATATTTTATTCATTTAGCAGTCTCTTATCCAGAGCGACTTACAGTTAGTGCATTCATCTTAAGATAGCGTGAGACAACCACATATCACAGGCAATATACTATACGAACATTCCATTCCAGCTAAACAATGGATACATAGCATTTAGCAAAACATTTAAATAATAATAAACATAATCTATGAATTACAAATCTGAGAACAGTAATATTTTACACACACACATGAAGGTAACCATAAGCAATCATTTCAGGCGAATAAAATTGGTGGATATAGCGCTTTGGAACCAAACTCTTCAATTTGACCACAGAACTGTATTCGTCCCATTTGGAGGAAAATTAAAACTACTCAGAATATTGATTCTTTCCTTTTACACAGGTCAGTGAATGGGGAGAAAAAGTCTGCTCGTGATAACATTGAACAAGATGATTAGTTGAAACGAGGTTGTCACGTCTCAAGAAAATGACAATTTATGAAATTCAGTACTTTTTGAGATGAATAAAAATCAAAGGAAATGGCCATTAGGCTAGGTGTATTTCAACACATGTGACTGTCAATGTTGATGTCATGACGGAAACTTTTCAGCTAGGCTTCTAACAAAACTATAAACTGTTGGAATAGGTTGGCAAATAGGTTGTCACAATTTGTAAGATAGTCACAATTTGTATATTAGTTATGGTAATGATATATGATTCTTGAAAAATATAACTTATAAATACCTATTAGCTTGATATTTTGAAATACTCAATTGTTTATGTTTTTGTTGTGATTTGAGTAATTTTGTTTTAAATAGCAATTTTTATAAAACAATATGCATAGCTCCTTAAAAAAATGTAATAACGTACAGCTCCATCCATCACCTTACCATCCAAAGGGTTCGTAGTTGCAGAATGTGCTGTTAATATAATTTATGGAGTAATGTAGTCAATAAGGACACCATGGTTGCATTAAAAACACTAAATCCAACACTTAGAACACACCTTAACAAAACCAGGTGCACAGAAGACAATAGAAATATATTTCATTGAAGTATTACAGTTAAGACGTCAATTCAGATTCCAAACATGATGCACACAATCCATCAGGTATAGCCTATTTAACACAGCTTTGAGTTCATAGTCATCTGGTAACTCTTGTAGAGGAAATCACATTCAAGCATAGCCTACATACATGATAATGTGACACTTTAACCTACAGTATACATTCCATTCATACAGTGCACAGCATAAACAAATGGATATTGCCTGTATCGACTGTCTTTCAGGGTACTTATGTAAGAACAACCCCAATGTCCTCATAATGCACTTTGTAAATTTACCACAGAATGGACCTGCAATTGGTGAGATCTCAGAAACCTGTTTGAATTGGCATGGCTATATCTAGGTAACCATAAAGCCTTGTTCACACTGGCAGTTTGAAGTGACTCAAATTCTAGTGGTTTGCATATCCGATTTGAATCTGATTTTTTTTCTACAGTCTGAACAGTCAAAAATCACATCGAATCAGATATTTCAAGCCACAGTTCAAACCACATTTGTAGGTGTTTTGAAATCAGATACAAATCGGATTCCTGGCAATGTGACTGATTTATTTGCCCTCAAGTGGTTTTCAGACTGTTTTATTTGGCATAACTCGTTGCTTGTAAGCTACTCTGTTGACAGTTTGACAAGAACATGTGGTAGCTAACTAGCATGTTAGTCATGTACAAACAAATTAGTGAGTATGCTAGTAAGCTAAACAACTAGCTAGCTTGTTGAATGTTGTGGCTAGCCAAAAGGGATAATTTTGAAAGTTGGGTCATCTTATCCTTTGAGGCTTAAAAGTGTATGTACACTATGATTTTGAACATTCAATGCAATTGGGAAATGTTCATGACAGGCACTAGGCAGGTTTCCATTGACCCAGGTTAATTAGACAAAAGCAATGTCAACAAAAAATCCTTGCGACATGTGTCATGGCAGATATAGGAGAACTTTTCTAAAGATGGACAACATTTTTATTCGTTCAACTGGTGGATTTTTCTTTCGGTCGAACTTTTTTTATTGTGACAAATTAAAATGGAAACTGGGTTTTTCTAATAAATTCTGATTGCAGAATATTTTTTAAGGTACGCGAGGCACATAACTATGTCTTCACATAACTATAAAGCTCCACAACATTTAATTCTAAATGCCTACTCAATTATTGCATTCTTGCTGGCTTTCGAAGGCTACCCGAGACATGAAACGGGTAGGTGGGAGGGCATACAGGTTGTCACCAATGTATTGATGTGCAATTTGCCTAAATGGGTAATGGAAACACTTCCGCCACTACATTTTAATTTGACACTGTAGGTTTTTGCGTTGTTGTTGTTGGGGTGTGACATTATGTCCAGCTGTTTTTATCGACACAAGGTAGTTCAATGGAAACACACCCTACCTAGCAGGCAATTGTTGCATCTATTTTCTTTGCAAACTTTCTAAATGTTGACACAAAATCACTGGACGAGTGAATGGAGACATAGCTACTGTTGTTGTCGTCACCTTAGCTTGCTACAGTACATATCTTCTGAGTGATAGGAAGCATGAGCACCACCACCAATCAGCCAACACCACTGCACACACAACAGTTGTTACTATGACAACTAGCGTTGCCATGTCAGCAAAGACTGCTTTGTCAGCAAAATCCGATTTGGTCACTTGTACTGTTTGGACAGTCAATATTCCAAAACGGATTTGAAAAACAAAACTGATTTGAGCATTAAGGTCTGCATTAAGAGAACAACTTGAAACTTTTCTTGGTCTACATCACCATTAAAATAAAGTAAAAACAAACTAACAAACAAACAAATGAAATAAACAAAGGGGTACTGAAGGTTACCAGTTGGTGACCACTGAGCTGTACTGTACAAATAACATCATGTCATTATGGCTGGGAAGGTACCCACTAATGTACTAGGGATGGGTGAGAGAGAGAGGGGGTACACAACGATGGATGAATTCATCCCACACTTTAGTGTGTGTTCTCCAACCCCTCCATATCATTCTGTCTCACACACACAATCGCCATCCCTTCCACACAAGTACACACTTCCCAAAGTTCATCCATCCTCCTCCCAAAGTTCATCCATCCTCCTCGTCACTGTCTCTCATGGTGATACCTTGGAGACCGTCGCCAGCCTTGACCACCACGGTAGCCTCCTCCACGGTGAGTCGGTTGTAGACGGTCTCATAGCTTTTGTTGTTCAGGGTTCCATCCAGGACTCCTTGGAGCCGGAAGTCTCGGTATGTCTTCTGTGGGATGAAACCAAACACAAAAACACACAGAGGACACGCAGGCAATGGGTAACCGAGACTTTGTACAGTTGTAGGCTAATTCACAACTGGAAGAAGAATTCTTAGAACACTAGACTTAATATTTGGATTGAGGTACATGTTTGAACGGAGGCCTACAGCTGAATGGTTACAGTGTACACTCACACCACTTCAACAATGCACGTTACCTTGACAATCTTGATGAGTGTTTTCAACTGGTACATGTGAAGCTGCAAGTTCAGTCTGTCTGTCAGCCACACACACACAGCCTTCATGGAGCTGGTGTACCATTGCTGTGAACACGCACACACACGCAGACAGACACAAACAAGTCAGCTTATACATTTCTTTTAACCGAGGTACACTGTAGATAAAGCAACATGTCAAGTTACAATGATTCTATACACTATATCTGTCACAAGGTAATAAGGCTGATATAACGTGGTTGTGAGCATGAAGTAACAGAAGATATAGCTGAGTTACACTATAACGGCAAATGTAATTTAGCTAAGCTAGATGGCTAAGCATAGGCTAGTGGTTGCCAGGACTGTGTAAATTGTTAAGAAATAGTATTTATTTGTATTTTTAATTGAACCTTTATTTTAGCAGGGAAATCCCATTGAAACCAAGGCCTATTGTTCAAGGGAGCGCTGCATGTACACAGTCATACAAATGTGCAACATTTACAAATACAACGCAATAAAAACATACAATATTTACAAGCAACAAAAAAAAAGCAATCACATTCCTTAACACGGAGGTCCTCCATCAACAACTTGAACTGCCCTAGAGGTAACAAAGCACCAAGGAGCAACGAGCTCTGCAGATCATTCCATACATGGGGTGCAAAAACACTGAATGCAGATTTACCTATTTCCATAGATATCAACGGAACCTCTAGAGTTAGCCATCCCTGTGATCGGGTCTGGTGACTCGTAAGTCTGTTGTTGAACAATTAAGTAAGGTACAGCGGAAGTCTGTGCAAGAGGGCTTTATGAACAAAAAGAGAGCAGCATATGAATCTACGAGACTTAACAAAGGGCTAGCCTACATTCTGATATAGGATGCAATGATGTGTACTGAACCTGTCGCCCATAATAAAGCGAAGTGCGCTGTGGTAAACTGCATCTAGTGGTATCAGTGAAGTGGAAGCTGTATAAATGGTGTCACCATAGTCTAGCACTGGCAGGAGAGTTGACTGAATGATCTGCTTTCTACTATTCAGGGACAGTCATGGTCTATTTCTGAAGAAGAAGCCTATTTTTATTCTCAACCTCTTAATTAACTCATCCATATGGTTTTTAAATGATAACTTTTCGTCAATCCAGATGCCCAGATATTTACAAGCGGGGACACGATCAATGTGGGCACCATCAGATGTTGATATGCATAAATCATCAGATACATTTTTAAGTGAATTGGAAAACATCAGACCACACACACACACACACCACACACACACACACACACACACACACACACACACACACACACAGTTGATTAAGATGAGCAAAAAATACTACAAAATAAATAATACAAATAGTGAAGCTATATGGGGAAATGATATTGTTTTAAATTGTAATATAGTTGCTCAGAGAAAAATATTTTGGTTAAGTAATAAAAGTAACAAGTAACAAATAAATCGCAAAAAGATAGGTGTCAAAATTTATTGGCACCCCTATTTTCAATAGCTTGTTCACCCTTCCCTTGCGAGGACAATGGCACCGAGACTTTTTATATCATGTTTTATGAGACTGAAGAACACATTGGGAGGGATCTTCCTCCATACAAAATCTTTTCAGATCCTTGATATCCTTCGGTCAGTGGTTATGGACTGACCTCTAAGAATTTATTTGTGGATTGTGATGTGTGCTTGGGGTCATTGTCTTGTTGTAAGATCCACTTGCAGCCAAGTTTCAGCCTCCTGGCAGAGGCAACCAGGTTTTTGGGCTAAAATGTCCTGGCGTTTGGCAGAGTGCCGATGACCTTAACAAGGGCCCCAGGACCAGTGGAACCAAAACAGCCGCATAATATCAAAGATCCACCACTGTATTTTACAGTATATGCGGCATATGCATCCTTCTTTTGAGGCCAAACCCACCACTGGTGTGCATGGACAAAGACCTTTGTCAACTCCTCTGAACATAGCACCAGTTCCAATCCGAGTGTCAATGCCGCTTAGCAAACTCCAGGTGTTTACCTTTGTTGGTTGCTCTCATAAAAATAAGAATAATCTACCAACCCTTTCAAATAGCCTATTGGCGTCTAAATGTGGATTTGGAGACTTGATGACCCTAGATGCGAGCAAGTTCTGTAATTCTCAAATGTTGTCCCTTCTTTGCCTCCCAAACCATCTTCCTCACTGTGCGTGCGGACAAGATACACTTGTATCCTCTACCAGACAAGTTTACCACTGTTCCATTGGTTTTAAACTTGTTAATTGTTGCCCTGATAGTGGTAAGTGGTATATTCGTTATTTTCTGAGTTTTTTTGTACCCATCGCTTGTTTGATGAAAGTCAACAACCATCTGCCTCTTTTCCCAATGGTGATGGATGACAAAAGGTTTTTACATGCGATTTACCAAATGTTTATACCCCAGTGGAACAGGAAGCCACGGAAGGCCCAAATACAGTTCCTTAAGATGAGATTCATTTAAAAAAGTAGAATGTTAATGCAGATTGAATTTTGTTTGATTTTACTTATAAGAATCTTTAAAAGTGCCAATCATTTTGACATTTATCTTTTTTCATATTTTTTAAAAAACTTGTTAAACAAAGTCTCTTTATCTGAGCAATTGTATTAGTATAAAACAATATAATTTCCCCTTTTTTTTGTGTGCTCATTATCTGTACTACTTATTTTATAGAGTCTTTTTTGGTCATCTTTATCAAGGGTGCCAATAATTTGAGGTGACTGTACATCTCATTCAACTTGTTTATTACTACATTCAAAGTGTTTATTGCTATATTTCCTTCAATCCCTTTTTTGTATAGAAGACTAACATTTTCCATTGACAAGTTCCACAACACCCTCTCCAGTCACCCCCAGACAACACATCACACAAGGTCAAAGGATAGGGTTTAAAAGGATAACAGTGTTCCATTAAAACCATTATACTTTCAAATATGCCAATTACTGAAGAATACCTGAATGTGTGGGTCTGAAGAGGTTCACCTCCTTGCTTTAAAAATAGAATGCATAATTTGTTTGTAAATGTCTTTGTAGTTCTATTACCAGGCTGGCTACCTTTCACACCTCTCTCCTGGCTACATACAGTAGTATGCCAGAATATTTCTTCTTCATGCAAATCATCTCACATGGTTCTTTCAATTAAGTCACTGGTATAGTATAGTAGTGTAGGTGTATAGATAGCATAGTATATTTACATATAAGTTAGCTGTTCTATTTGAAATGATAAGGCTTGGGAGTTTAGGGGACAAAAAACAACTGACTTAAGTAAAAGGCACAGTACACTGTTGGTGAACCCTATTTGGAGCCAGTGTGCCTCACTCTATACAGAGTTAATTTGACGATGCAATCTCCTACATTGAGCTCCCTGCTCATTGAAAGGGAAATAAAAAACTAGTGGGATGTTGGTGACTGAAAGCATCTGGGTTTCTATCAATGTCTTCTCAAGTGAGGACTTCTGACAAAGAGCATGACACTTTCTCCATCGTTCGGCCTGTCCTCTCTGATATTTTAACGCTCCCTTTCCAGAAGAATCCATCTCATTTCACTTTGAGTATCGTTGGCTCCACAACAGCCAATAAAAACATTAATACCTACAACGAGAGCCAGCCTACTCGGTAACAGGCTAGCCGCCCCCTGGCACTCAATGGAGCGAGCGTGAAATTGAAAATGGAGATGCACTTTAATTGAGCCGATTAGTGGAAGAGGGGGAAAACAGATGGAGGGAACAAGAGAGCGTTAACTAGACGAGTGAACGTCAGGTCGTTTGTTGTCATTAGTTCTCCTGGAACATTATTTATGTAGTTTGGTAGCTGAGTGTGTCTTTGTGGTGTTTCTGACGGCGAGATGTTAATGACACACTTAAGTGTCCCTCGGTTGACGTGGTTAAGGGCAGAGTGAAGAGAGCAGGGCCACATCTGGGGGCTGGCTGGAGGGGAGGGCTAGTTTGTGTGGCCCCTGTCAGAAGGCTTTATCAGATTAATCAGGAAGAGTTGTCCCCTAATATGGAGGACGAGAAGAAGGACTGGTCGCCCGCAAGGGCATGCATTACCCTCGTCATCAACAAAGGAAGCCAAACACTATCTTGGCTGCTCCTCATGTGTAGAAACACATACAGTCAGGTCCCAAATTATTGGCACTCTTGATAAAGATGAGAAAAAAAGATTGTATAAAATAAATACTACAAATACTAAAAAGGTTGTGGTCAAAATTATTGGCAACCATGTTTTCAATACCTTGCAATACGAGGATAACAATACTAAGCCTTTTCCTCAAATGTTTTATGAGATGGGAGAACACATTGGGAGTGATCTTAGATCATTCCTCCATACAGAATCTTTCCAGATCCTTGATATCCTTCTCCTGCGCTTATGAACTGCCCTCTTCAATTCAAACCACAGGTTTTTAATGGGGTTCAAGTCCGGAGACTGAGACGGCATTGCAAAAAAAATATTTTATGACCAATTAACCGTTTCTTTGTGGATTTTGATGTGCGTGCTTGGGGTTATTGTCTTGCCAGTATTGTCTTGTGGCCAAGTTTCAGCCTCCTGGCAGAGGCAACCAGGTTTTTGGCTTAAATGTCCTGGTACTGGGTAAAGTTCATGATGTCGTTGACCTTAACAAGGGCCTCAGGACCAGTGGAGGCAAAATAGCCCCATAACAGCAAAGATCCACCACCATATTTTGGGGTTCTTTTCTACTTAAGCATCCTTATTTCAACGCCAAACCACAACTAGTGTAAAAAAAAGCTCAGTGCCGTTATGTAGAAAAACGGTAAAAATAAATAAAAATGACAGGGTTGCCAATAATTTTGACCCTTATCTTTTTGAGAAACAAAAAAAACTTGTTAAACAAAATGTCTTTATCTGAGCAATTGTACTAGTATACATTTTTGGAGCATACAATATAGCTCAGTATATGCATTTATTTGATACAGTCTTTTTTGCTCATCTTTATCAAGGGTGTCAATAACTTTGGATCCGACTCTATATGCATGCATGCATACACACCGACACATACACAAGTAAACCATACACACACATGCAAACACACTTAAAAACAGCTGACCAATACAAGCTGATGGCACCCAAAAGCAGCAAGAGCTACACTCATGCAATGCAATTACCCACACACATAAACAGACAGATGTGTGCACATTAACACATCTATGGAGAGATCATCACATTTCCCAGCACACACAACCACAGGCGGTGAGCGTGTGTGTGGTGACATGGTTAGACCCTGACGTTGTCTCTCCTCCTAGTGCATGACTGTGAGTGTGTGGGGTCCATTAGAGCTGTGCCTGCCTCCTCCGTCTCCCATCCACCCCCTCCTCCCCATCTCCCCAGCCCCAAATCAACACTGCTTTACTCCAATCTCAGTTTCCACGTCAAGTTTACAAACCCAATCTTAGAGGGTAGCAATGAGGAGGGCTGTGTTTGCGTGTGTGTCGGATGGATGAATCGTTTTTTGTTGTTGTTGCATGCATTGTCAGATAGGTACGTATGTGTATGTATGTGTGCCTTAGATGTGTGTAATTGTGTATGCATTTCATCTTATGTGCTGAACACTGAAGGTACTCTGTGACACACTGCAACCGCAGGATATATAGAGGAAGTAAGGGGCCACACACAGGGCACCTCTCAGCATATTTCAATGGTAGACAGGTCAACAAAAACCCTGGGGGGGTTAGCTTGGGCCCTGGAAGTAGTCACAATGGGGTACTCTCACTGTGAAACAAGTGTCCTCTCGCACTCATCACATCATGCGGCCTCCCCACAACAATAAGAGGGTGCAAATGAGATAGGGAGAGGAAAAAGGAGGGCAAATGTGTGAGGGAGAAATGGGAAGGGAGGTGCATACAGGTTAAGAGGGGTCCAGAGAAGAGGAGGGAGTTTGTGAAAAGAAAAGTGAAAATAAAATGGCTGAGAGAGGGAGATATAAAGTAGAGTGGAAAGCACTGGTCAGGAAAGGGGAAGACAGAGAGCTGAAGAAGAGAGAGAAAGGTGGGGGAAGTGTGTATAAAATGAGAGGAAGAGGGGTGCAAGGAAAGGGAAACAGTGGGACAGAAATAGCAGCTAGTGAGATGGAGAGTGTGTGTCACTGTATCTATGAGTGAAAAGGAAAGAGAGTTTGTTTTTGTGCATGTGTGTCTGTGTCTTAGTGAGAGGGAGGGAGTGTGTTTGTGTGTCCACTACCGCACATTTAAGGTTTGATGGAATCCCACACACACTCTGTTTGACCTGACAACGATTCACCTCAGAATAGGATAAATAAAGTGGGTGAAATGTGTCTCCTTTTTATGCTGTTTTTCATTCAACACCTACATATACTGTACTGGCATCACAACACAGCAGATATAATGTCCACTGGTTCCTATTTCTATTGTGTTTAACAAAATGTATTTAACTATTTTAACATAGCGTTGTAACATAGCGTTGTTACTCACTCATTCTATGTTCTTAGTATGACGAAAACGCAGAAGAAAAGTGAAAACATATACACACAAACAGGGGCGGCAAGTAGCCTAGTGGTTAGAGTGTTGGGTCAGTAACCAAAAGGTTGCTGGATCGAATCCCCGAGCTGACAAGGTAAAAATCTGTTGTTCTACTCCTGAACAAGGCAGTTAACCCCCTGTTCGCCGGTAGGCTGTCATTGTAAATAAGAATTAGTTCTTAACTGACTTGCCTAGTTAAATAAAAGTTAAATATATATATTTTTAATTTTCAGGCGGAGTTGTGAAGTTATCTGTCTGTTGTTTGTACTATTGACTGTAAGTAAAAACATTAAATGCTAAAAAGCAAGGCGTGTGTATAGTATAACATTGTGTCCCTTCCAGGTTTCAATACCATTGTAAACTCAGCAAAAAAAGAAACGTCCCTTTTTCAGGACCCTGTCTTCAAAGATAATTCATAAAAATCCAAATAACTTCACAGATCTTCATTGTAAAGGGTTTAAACACCGTTTCCCATGCTTGTTCAATGAACCATCCACAATTAATGAACATGCACCTGTGGAACGGTCGTTAAGACACTAACATCTTACAGACGGTAGGCAATTAAGGTCACAGTTATGAAAACTTAGGACACTAAAAAGGCCTTTCTACTGACTCTGAAAAACACCAAAAGAAAGATGCCCAGGGTCCCTGCTCATCTGCGTGAACGTGCCTTAGGCATGCTGCAAGGAGGCATGAGGACTGCAGATGTGGCCAGGGCAATAAATTGCCAAGTCCGTACTGTGGGATGCCTAAGACAGCGCTACAAGGAGACAGGACGGACAGCTGATCATCCTCGCAGTGGATGATGTAGCAACACCGGCACAGGATCGGTACATCCGAACATCACACTTACTGGACAGGTACAGGATGGCAACAACAACTGCCCGAGTTACACCAGGAACGCACAATCCCTCCATCAGTGCTCAGACTGTCCGCAATAGGCTGAGAGAGGCTGGACTGAGGGCTTGTAGGCCTGTTGTAAGGCAGGTCCTCACCAGACATCACCGGCAACAACGTCGCCTATGGGCACAAACCCACTGTCGTTGGACCAGACAGGACTGGCAAAAAGTGCTCTTCACTGACGAGTCATGGTTTTGTTTCACCAGGGGTGATGGTTGGATTCGCATTTATCGTCGAAGGAATGAGCGTTACACTGAGGCCTGTACTCTGGAGCGGGATTGATTTGGAGATGGAGGGTCTGTCATGGTCTGGGGCGGTGTGTCACAGCATCATCCGACTGAGCTTGTAGTCATTGCAGGCAATCTCAACGCTGTGCGTTACAGGGAAGACATCCTCCTCCCTCATATGGTACCCTTCCTTCAGGCTCATCCTGACATGACTCTCCAGCATGACAATGCCACCAGCCATACTGATCGTTCTGTGCGTGATTTCCTGCAAGACAGGAATGTCAGTGTTCTGCCATGGCCAGCAAAGAGCCCGGATCTCAATCCCATTGAGCACGTCTAGGACCTGTTGGATCAGAGGGTGAGGGCTAGGGCCATTCGCCCCAGAATTGCCCAGGAACTTGCAGGTGCCTTGGTGGAAGAGTGGGGTAACATCTCACAGCAAGAACTGGCAAATCTGGTGCAGTCCATGAGGAGCAGATGCACTGCAGTACTTAATGCAGCTGGTGGCCACACCAGATACTGACTGTTACATTTGATTTTGACCCCCCCTTTGTTCAGGGACACATTATTCCATTTCTGTTAGTCACATGTCTGTGGAACTTGTTCAGTTTATCTCTCAGTTGTTGAATCTTGTTATGTTCATACAAATATTTACACATGTTAAGTTTGCTGAAAATAAACGCAGTTGACAGTGAGAGGACGTTTTTTGTTGTTGCTGAGTTTATGAAGCAATAGGGACTTAACAATAGCCATACTCCTTGCCATACTCATATGTCTACGATAATATAGATATCAAAAAGAAAGGAGGATCAAGGCACTCTTCATATAATTAATTAAAATGCCATACTAATAAAGGCATTTTAATTAATTATATGAAGAGTGCCTTGGTCCTCCTTTCTTTTTGATGACCAATTTACCCCTTTTACCAAAGAGCACCTTCTATCTACCAAAATGTACTATTGTGTACCTTAGTAGCGCTTCCCTTCCTCCTCTTTCTACTAGATAATATAGATATGTTGGTTGTTTAGCAAAAGGTTGTTTAGGTGTTGGATTAGGTTGTTGACAACATGTAAACTATATTTCATATTCGAATGTTTATTGAAAACATAAATAGATTTGCACAATGAGCACTTTTTCTCACTCAAATACATTGTTACAATTGTTGGTTAGATAGCTAGCGAATTTTAGCCATATTAGCATTGACATGAAATCACTCAAAACACCTCAAAACAAAACATGGCATCAAGAACAAGATAAAAGTAGCTGAATCGAGCCACCTACGATTCCCCACATGGCAGCTTCTTGTCATTGTTGCTAGCTATCTGACCGTTCACAATCATTACAAAGCACGGCTTTGACAGACCAGCTAGATGCTTGCGCATAATTTTCGTGACGTTGCCAGCCAACCTGTCTACAAGGTGCAAGTGTGAGTGCACGTCACGGTCGACACACTTACGTCAAACAGCTTCTCGATGTACATCTCCTCGTTGACGCGGTCTCGCAGGATGTCCTGGTTCTGCCGCACAAACGTTATGTAGGTATCAGCCAGGTCCATCCCTGGCTTCTGAGAGCGGATAGAGAGAGGAGACAGGGAGAAGAAGAAGAGAGATGAAAAACCACAAGGAGGTGATAGATAGGGTTAAACATGGGGAGCGTAATAGGGAAGACACTATTTGTGGACTGGTGTGTTCGACTTTAACACCTAAACAGAGAATGGCCATATTCATTGCCTTAAAGTGGACATCAGCAGTTGAAACAATAACAAAGCAAACTCCCCCCCACCTGTTTCGCTAAAAAGCTGAGCGGTTGGAAAAATGTAACCACTCTCAAATTATGATGCAAGGGCTAACCATCCATGATATCAAAATTATAGTTTTAACCATGTTTTGAGGCTATACATTTACTTGACATTTACTTCATTTACAAACATTGGAGTAAAATAAGCTTATATTTTGGGTTCTGACAGGGTACAGCAGTTGAACTAAGCTCACGATGCATTTATAAGTTATATTCTTCAAGAATCAATGGGTACATATCATTAGTAAGGTCAAAAATTGATGTCGCTATGGCAGATTTCCCCTTTAAAAGTGATATTTTCATTGGACAACATGGATACTGAGTTTCAACTGCTGCACTCTAACACATCCCATTCTCTTCGAGAGATGTGTAAAAGGTACGACTCTGCACACTTGCTGTCAGAATAACAAGCGGTGGAGCTGTTACCAACTAAACATTTAGTGAATGTCAAAGCAATCGTGGCGCCAGAGGAGAGAGGCCAGAGGCAGAAAAAAGGGTTAACCCTCTTCCATTCACACTCTCTATGTCAGTTGGAGATTACACTGTAATGCTATTGTAATTGCTTTGACATCTTTCACACCCGCTTCTCAGGGCCTTAGATAGCCCCCGGGGCCTGCTGTCCTGCTACAGTGCTGAACACAACACGCCAACTCCCCTGTGGAAAAGGAGCTTCTGTATGTGCAAATAAAATAAAAACCTGAGCACAGAAAACCCCTTTGACTGATGTTCTTCAACAGAGATGGAAGAGAAGACTGTGATTACCAACTGTAATTGTGGCAACCGAAGCGGAAGGTGGGTAACTGACCAAGTGGGGTAGCCTCTGTGTGTGTGTCATTACCTTAGGTTGAGGTAGTCATTAGAGCTGGGAGCAAGTCAACAGGGGCCAACTCTACCCAGTCAGCTTTGCCGTGACAGAGGCGATTCTGACGTGACAGGGATGACCCTGATGTGTCAGAGCGACTTACAGTAGTGAGTACATACAATTTCCATACTTTTTCCAATTGGTCCCCAGTGGGAATCGAACACACAACTCTGGCGTTGCAAGTGCCATGCTCTACCAACTGAGCCACACGATGTATGTGACCCAACATCGATAAAAACTTAAATCAAACCCTGTACAAATACAACTACATTCAACCCAGCAAAGCATCATAATATCCTGTATATTTCAAACAAAGATGTTGTTCATTCATTGTCATATAACTGGGGTCCATTGTTTTTGGTTTAAATCGTTTTTAAACGATAAATGGTCCCTTAAAAAGGATCGAACCGACCACAAATGTGTTTGCAGCTACCATCATTTATGTGATTTTGCCGCTTAGTTGGATAAAGAAGACGCTGGAGAGGAAAACCTGAGGCACACAATAGTAGATGGTGCTGAGGACTCACCTCTGCTCATGCATCCAAATAGATATTTGTTGCTTGACTGAATGGCTTATTTTCAGTTGCCTAGCAGCAAAACAGCCATCCTAAAATGTGTTAAAAATAAATACTGATTGACTCTCAAATCCATATACTCATATTCCCCTCAAAATATCCCTACATTTCCTCTATAAAACACATTTCACTTAAATAAAAACCTTAAACAATGAGTAGAGCTTCTTTATAGATCACATTTTCCTTTGTGATCCATGCTGTTCCTAAATTCATAAAATAGGGCATCCAATATAAAGCATAGAAATATGTTTCTCACAAAGAAATGTATTTCATACTATAAAAAGGATGTAATACAAAGTGACATGAATGTATTTAATCGAAGGTTACATTCAATTCACAGTAAATCATATGGACCTTTGATGAGCTGTACTTCAGTGTCACAGGGGCTAAAGTACAATAAGGGTGAGGAGGGTGAGATGTGAGGTCAGAGGGGGTGGGGGGGTGGTTGGGCATGATGATGATTGACAGGGCTGTCAAAAAACTGTAATCCAGTGGGTGGAGATGTTAAATCCGCCACTTCCTGCGCTGCAATGAGTGACAGTGTGAATTGGACAGGTGTGGGGCTGTGTGTGTGAGTGTGTGTATCAGGATTATTGGGAGTATATCACTGCCCCCCCACTGCCCCACCTCACACCCCCAAGGCAGGGCCCTCTCTATTCCTCTCTTTCTATCCCCCTTTCCATCTCTTTCAGTAGCTCTCTCCTTCTCTCCCTCTGTGACAAGGTGACAAAGCAGTGTGACAGGGAAGCATGGTAGAGATACAGACAGAGGCCAGGTTCCAACACTGCTACAGTCCAGATTGGGGCCTCGCACAAAATACACACCGGTCGCCCTCTGTCACGCTCTGCCCTCTTTCAAAGAAATAAACTTTAGTTCTGTACTTGACTTGTAGCCAAACACGCCAGACACATACCCGCACACACACACAGGCTGTTCCAGACCGTCAACAATCCAGTGTGAAATGGCATCATGTCAAAGGGAAGGAGAAAGAGAAATGCGTGTGTGGTGGAGGTGGTGGAGATAGACAGAGGGTGAAGGAGGAGAGGGAATGTGGAGCCAGGCCAAGTGGTGGCTGAATGAGAGGTGTACAGTTAGGGCGAGGCAGCCCGGTTAACCTGATGGGGATAAGCGCTGGGAGCTGTGGAGACAAAAGAGAGAGAGAGAGAGGGGACAAAATGTGTTGCTGTTAATTATACACTGCCAGTTCGGTTTCCTACCCTGGTTCGGTTTCCCCCAGGTGCAGTTGGGTGTGTGTGTGTGTGTGTGTGTGTGTGTGTGTGTGTGTGTGTGTGTGTGTGTGTGTGTGTGTGTGTGTGTGTGTGTGTGTGTGTGTGTGCGCGCGTGTGCATGTGTGTGAACCAGTAGGGTGCACTGCCAACACGAGGCCCTTGAACAGCAGTCTTCACAAAAAAGGGAGGGACCGAAAAGAGTTTCCTGCTAAAGGCCCCAGCGACACAACCCTCCTCTTCTCTTTAGCCCACCTGTAACCGGGGCGTAGCAGCTTTCGGTTCCCTCCACACAAAAGCGCAAGGTGGAGGTTACATTCTAATTTCAGGTGAAGGGAGGAGGAGGAGAGGAGATTTGACAGGCTCAGAGCTCTGGGAAAAAGTGCCAATAGGACACGTGGGATTTGCTGAGTCAAGGACAGGCGGGAGGGGGAGGACTGAAGAGAACCACAAAGGTTTGGCAAAAGGCTTTTGCGAGGCTCTAGCTTGGCTGTCTTTATCAAAAGTTTACAGACTTTTACAAACTAATGGCCAAGGCTCTACTCATGGATTCTGAAAAGAGCTTGGTTATGATATAGAGAAACCACCTCTTGCTTTGGGTTAAGAGTAGGATTTGTGGACCGAAACAGAACTAAACTCAGCCCACGATGGTGAATGGACTGAATCTTGAACAGGACAAAGCTTTTGATGGCTTAAGAACAAGAGTATGTCACAATTAACCTTGTACTGCAGCAGGCTAAATCAGGGTCACACAGAGTGTTTTTCTTGGTAGTCTTAAATAAATCTACTTTGAAACAAAAGTATACACCTCACACACATGGTTAACACCAGCCGCCGCTGGTGGAATGTTATTAATATTTTTCAAATTTTGTAATTAATAAACATTATTTCAAAAACCCTGACGGAAATCTGGTGTTTCTATGTCAAACGGTTTTGTTATATTTCAGTCTTCTGTTTTATATATATATATAATACATATTCACTCTATATCTGACATGGTACAAATGTCTTTTTTTGTAAGCCATAGCAGGACGGGCTCATTGTAATGGCTAGAATGTAATTCATGGAAAGGTGTCAAACACAGCAAACATATGGAAACCACATCTTTGACTCTGTTCCATTTATTCTATTCCATCCATTACAATGAGCCTGTCCTCCTATAGCTCCTCCCACCAGCCTCCCCTGCATTCCACCCATGAGGCCACTAGGTCATTTGACTGCAGTAAGTAATGACAACCTGGCCCAAATTTGAACAACCTACCTCAACATTCTACTTTAACTTTACAATCCCTGACCAATGGAGAGTAGGCGTAATGTGCATGTCCTTCAGTATGTGTTGTTGCGTCTCTCTTTTGGTAATTGGAGGCCTTTCCTCATCGCTGTTTGTCATCTTTCTGTCTGCTGATATAGAGCTCCTGCTCCCTGCCATGGCGCTGTCACTCATTAGTGTTGCTGTGGCGTGTGGTGACCGCCCATGACTGACACCTTGGCGAATCGCTCCAAAAAGTTTTCATTAGACAACTGTGCCAATAATTAGCCCCGCACCCCGCCTCAACTTTGAACGCTCTGACACACCATGGTGGTACGAGGTGAAATGTTAAAATATTTCACCCACGTTTAACATCAGCGTTTGATGAAAAAATCTTGAACAATATGATCCCACTCAATGCCAGCTCCGAGCGATGTTTCTTTTAGACAGTAATAAATTGTGCAAACAGGTTCATATGAGAAAGTAAGACATCTTTAGAAACGAAGGAGAAACAATACTCACTGGCACATCCACATACTTGGCAGCCGCTTTCACCTTCGAGGCAAAGGAAAGACACAAAAAAGTTCAACTGAGCAGATTTGGTTGCAACAAATAAAACTTGGCTTTTGTTAGCACTAAATGCACTGAAAGCGCTGCTACTTACCGTGAAAGAGAAGATCGAAGAAAATAATGTCCCTTCGTCATATCTGGAGAGCTTGGAGAGAACGGTGTCTAGAGGTCCAGCAAACTCCAGGGCAGAAGACAATCAGACATGTTAGTTTGCCATTTGTAAAGGAATATGGGGTATGAGTGCACAGCCTGAATGACTTTCTCCTGTTCAAATGATCTATGTGTTCCTGTCATCGTTTGATTAGAACATATTCTATCATATTTTGCATAGAATATGAAAATAAAAAGCAGGTGTAATAAAACTGGGTAAGGGAGAAGAAGAGAAGAAGAGAAGGAATGATAGTGATTCTTAGCAAAATGGACATTTGATTTGAGGTGGGCTGACATATACTGCATCTATAGGGAGGATGGTGTCATTGAGCCTGTGGAGGATGTGCAGTAACATACTGTACCTTTGAGACCAGGGAGGAAATCATGTCTTTAAACGTGTCATCGATCAGGTCGTCGATTTTCGAATGATACTGTTGCTGAGAAGATGGCAAGGAAACAAACAAACAAACAAGCATTTTACAAATCTATGAGGGAGATAAGGTGAAAATGATTCCTTCATCCTGTCACGCACGCACAAACACACAAGGCACGCATGGACGACCACACTCTCTCTCCTTCTCTCTACCCCGCCTCCCCACCCCAAACATTCAGCAGAGAAAATCTTCCCATGTAGCGCCGCTGAGTTAAGCAGCTAATAGGGCCATTATGTTGCTGAATGGCATTCCCGCTCTCGTTGGAAGGCAAAGGAATTCGAAGGATACTTTTTGTGCTTCCCCACAATTAGAGCAGCCTTGTGTTTCTCTAAAGCACCGGTCCAGCTGCGGGGACCAAAGACTCTCACTAGATTCAATTAATCCGCCATTTCATGTCTCATAACCCCCATATTCATGGGACTTTTTTCCCCTCCCCAAAAAACCAATGGCGCAGCCAGAAAGAGGTATTGATAGAAAAGAGTGAGAAAGAGAGAGATGGAGGGAGACGGTGGAGAGAAGAGGGAGGGAGAACCTCCATTTGCAGCGTTGAATGGCTGGCTGCCTTCGACGCTCGCACAGCAGCCAGAGAGTTCATCTCTTAGCGACAATGCCCTTTCACGGTGCGTCTAAAGAACACCCAAATTAAAAATTTCAATCAACAAAGCCCGCAGATCAGTGACAAATTGAGGGTCTGGAGGTCACTATCGGCAGCCCTAATTTTCTTTTCACCTTTTTCTCCATCCCATGAAATGGCAGCTTCTTTCATAAACTGAATTTCAAGCGAATCTTAAGGACTTTTTACCTCAATTAACATTGCTGTGTTTTCTTTCTATTTTACAGAGGGGGCCTAATTGTGAGGTCCTTCTTCACATTAAAGAATATTAAATTGTGAGGTTTTTGCCACACCCAAAAGAACAATAATTTATTTTAAAAACATTTATCTGGTAGCAGACCACTAAGAGTCACTTCAGCCAGTTTTTTTTCTTCCAAGGCCCAACTGTCATTTTCAAATGCAAGTGCCTCATTCCAATAACAATACCAACGACCACATAGTCAACAGCTGATCATCCCTTAGACATAACAATCCTGGGGATAAATTGGTATACAGCAAGACAGTCCTAATTTGCAGAGATGCTTTTGATGAAGATATTCGATTATACGCTGGGGAATGATTAATTGGAAAATCACAAAGGAGGAAATATTTGGTCTCGTAAAAGTTGATGACGACTCCTCCATTCAGTGGTTTGAATAGGAAGTATGATGAAGCAGGCAATGGCAGACACCATTCAATGCACAAGCATCTGAAATGCCAGGATCTCTTTTGTGTCGATCAAAAGCGAGCACTCTGGCACAGACTGCTATACCCAAAGACATTCTCTGGTGAATGTGCAACAGAATGTTAGGATGTAGTTCACATTGAGGTCCCTTTGAGACAAGTCAGAAGTTAGACAAATTGCTTAATGCATTTACAAGGATCAGAGGGAACTTAAATGTGTGTGTGTGTGGGGGGGGTTCTACAAAGCTACATCATTTATCTATTTGATTATGAATTTTAGGATCGCTTTAGTTCTAAAAACATATATAAAAAATATTATTTGATGAAACATTGAATTTGGCCTTACTGCTTTTAGCCCATAGAAACACATTGAATAACAGATTCATACATGGGAAAACAGATAGTCAAAAACAAATCAAAAGGAAGTCTGTTTTAAAGTGTTTGTCCTAAATCTGGGAGATGTAAGATTTTATATGAGATTTCTTTCAGGAATTTTAATTAATTGATTCTTCACCCATATTTAACCTCTTTTTTTGCACGAAACTACTTCCATATATACTGTACTTCCATAATTTATTAAAACGGGTCCCGGTCTTCAGACGAGTCCGACATGTACGTGTTCTTGAGAGTCTCACCTTTCCATAGAGCGTCATATTAGTGTGTAGCCCAAACTGATCGGACGCTACAGACGTTTTCGTAAGAAGAACGATTTTTGGGATGTCTCATGGTCTGATAAACATTGCTATAGCTTGGCCACCTTCCACCGCATACGCAGACAGCAGATTGTGATGCAGCCCATTGAAAAAAACTAATCTATAGCTTAAACAGATGATTGGGATTTTCTTATTATGCTAATTAGATTTCCATTCATTTCCATTCACAAAGCCTAAAACATCTAGTTTTCGCAGATTTCTTTGTTGTTGATGAAAACATTGACTCTAGAGTAACTTTCATAAAAAAGATACAGTTCAAGTCGGAAGTTTACATACACCTTAGCATTTAATCCAACTTAAAATTCCGTTTTAGGTCAGTTAGGATCACCACTTTATTTTAAGAATGTGAAATGTCAGAATAATAGTAGAGAGAATGATTTCTTTCATCACATTCCCAGTGGTTCAGAAGTTTACATGCACTCAAATAGTATTTGGTAGCATTGCCTTTAAATTGTTTAACTTGGGTGAAACGTTTTGGGTAGCCTTCCACAAACTTCCCACAATAAATTGGGTGAATTTTGACCCATTCCTCCTGACAGAGCTGGTGTAACTGAGACAGGTTTGTAGGCCTCCTTACTCGCACACACTTTTTCAGTTCTGCCAACAAATTTTCTATAGGATTGAGGTCAGGGCTTTGTGATGGCCACTTTAATTCCTTGACTTTGTTGTCCTTAAACCATTTTGCCACAACTTTGGAAGTATGCTTGGGGTCATTGTCCATTTGGAAGACCCATTTGTGACCAAGCTTTAACTTCCTGACTGATGTCTTGAGATGTTGCTTCGATATATACACATAATTTTCCATCCTCGTGATGCCATCTATTTTGTGAAGTGCACCAGTCCCTCCTGCAGCAAAGCACTCCCACAACATGATGCTGCCACCTCCGTGCTTCACGGTTGGTATGGTGTTCTTCGGCTTGCAAGTCTCCCCCTTTTTCCTCCAAACATAATGATGGTCATTATGGCCAAACAGTTCTGTTCTTGTTTCATCAGACCAGAGGACAAAAAGTACGATCTTTGTCCCCATGTGCAGTTGCAAACCGTAGACTGGCTTTTTTATGCCGGTTTTGGAGCAGTTTACTTCTTCCTTGCTGAGCGGCCCTTCAGGTTATGTTGATATAGGACTCGTTTTACTGTGGATATAGATACTTTTGTACCTGTTTCCTCCAGCATCTTCACAAGGTCCTTTGCTGTTGTTCTGGGATTGATTTGCAATTTTTTCACCAAAGTGCGTTCATCTCTAGCAGACAAAACACATCTTCTTCCTGAGCGGTATGATGGCTGCGTGGTCCCATGGTGTTTATACTTGCGTACTATTGTTTTTACAGATGAATGTGCTACCTTCAGGCATTTAGAAATTGCTCCCAAGGATGAACCAGACTTGTGGAGGTCTACAATCTTTTTTCTGAGGTCTTGGCTGATTTATTTGGATTTTCCTATGATGTCAAGCAAAGAGGCACTGAGTTTGAAGGTAAGCCTTGAAATACATCCACAGGTACACCTCCAATTGACTCAAATGATGTCAATTGGCCTATCAGAAGCTTCTAAAGCAATGACATCATTTTCTGGATTTTTCCAAGCTGTTTAAAGGCACAGTCAACTTAGTGTATGTAAACCTCTGACCCACTGGAATTGTGATACAGATTATTTCACTTATAATTCACTGTATGTAAACAATTGTTGGAAAAATTACTTGTGTCATGCACAAAGTAGATGTCCTAACCGACATGCCAAAACTATAGTTTGTTAACAAGAAATTTGTGGAGTGGTTGAAAAACGAGTTTTAATGACTCCAATCTAAGTGTATGTAAACTTCCGACTTCAACTGTATATAACGACTTGGGGCTAGCTATTGTAAGTTCAGAGTCACTCGCCCCAACAGTGCGTGTGTGCTGGAGGCAAGTGAAAGCTCGGGAGAGAGGGGGAGTGTGGTGAGGGTACCTGTACCAGACAGGGGGAGACAGGCCAGGGCAGACGGTGAACAGATCGCCAAGTGGAATCCAAGAAGCCTGTGCAGCAGGCAACAGGAGTAGGTGTCACACCCACTCGGGAGAAGCTTTTATTTCTGGAGGCATATTTCTTATAGAAAATGCCTCTGAAGCCCTGTTCAAAGACCATCCAAAGGGGGCTTCAAAGACCCCTGCCACTTGTTGGGCCCAAAGGCCTCGCCACATCTCACTTCACACCTCCGTGCTAATTGAAGTTGTATCTGGTCTGTCCTAGCAAGCATAGCAGCCTTAACTCAGCATGCAGTCCCCATAAAGGAAAATATTTAATTGTAATGCACTTTATTTTTATTCTTGGATTTCAAAATAGCATCAGACCAAACACTACTCACTCAGTTCCAGGTTGGATGGTGTCCTCAGGTCTCTGCTGTTTGTTTGCTAGAGCACCCTCTGTATATATTGGAAAAAGGAATCCTTGGTAGCAGTAATCGCTCCAGGTAATTTTGGCCAAAATTAGGTTATAAGTTTGGAGTTTTGATCTGGAGTGAAGGCTATGCTGTGGAGGGTAGCATCCTGCATATGTCCCTGCCGAAAAATCTTAAGTTTAAGTTTTACTCCAAATCTATCCTTTTGTAAAAAACATGTTGAAAAATGTGAGAGCTCACATGCAGCTGTGTGTTTCTCTCTCTCTCATGCATGGTGAAGTTATTAATTACACTTTGGATGGTGTATTAATACACCCAGTCACTACAAAGATACAGGCGTCCTTCCAAACTCAGTTACTGGAGAGGAAGGAAACCGCGAAGGGATTTCACCATGAGGCCAACAGATGAGTTTTGGTATCTGGTATTTTATTAGGAACCCCATTAGCTGTTACGAAAGCAGCAGCTACTCTTCCTCGAGTCCACACCAAACATGAAACAAGACATATTACAGAACATTAATAGACAAGAACAGTTCAAGGACAGAACTACATACAGTACCAGTCAAAAGTTTGGACAAATCTACTTATTCCAGGGTTTTTCTTTTATTAAACTATTTTCTACATTGTAGAATAATAGTGAAGACATCAAAACTATGAAATAACACACATGGAATCATGTAATAACCAAAAAAGTGTTAAACAAATATATTTGAGATTCTTCAAAGTAGGTACCCTTTGCCTTGATGACAGCTTTGCACACTCTTGGCATTCTCTCAACCATTAACCTCTTATGGCTGCAAGGGAAATTATTGAGTAGCCAGAAAAAAGGTGCCCATTTCAAACGGCCTCGTACTCAATTCTTGCTCGTACAATATGCATATTATTTATTACCTTTGGATATAAAACACCTTCTAGTTTCTAAAACAGGTTTAATTATTTCTCTAAGTGAAACATAACTCTTTTTACAGCCCATTTTCTGGAAAAAGTGAATTTTCCAAGAAGCTATGTCTCTCTTCAAGATACTCTCTATAAAAGGCCTTGGCACTTGGGACTGTACAAACACGTCACACATCTTCCCCTGGTTGTCATGCGGAAGTGAGAGAAAAAAGGACTTGATTATCTCTGTCAGGGACTGAAAGGAACCTCTTTGAGTGATAAGTGCGCACTTTATAATTTTTTCTGGGCGCGAAGTAGGAACTGGACCGCGCTCCTGGAAAACACTCGTTATAGGTGAATATGACCTCCAGCTTCGATTTTCTTTGATACATGTCACAAAATCATCCTAAAGTATGTTTTTTCAATATACTTTAATTATATTATTGAAATTTATTCTGGACTTTAGACGTGATGCGACGCAAGAATTTTGTCAAGACGGAGAGGTTAGCATGGCATGGCCAGTGTGTCATGCTAATTCAACAGGGACATCGTTCGTTCTAGGTCCAAATGAACACGGTTCTGAACAAAGGACCCTTTGGAGAACATTCTGATGGAAAATCAACAAAGATAAGGACCCAATTTGGGATGCTTTTTCATATATCTGTCGAACTGTGCTATCGCTAGCGTTTGACTAGAATCAATGCTGCTGTGTGCTAGCTATTGTAGTAAGCTAATATAACGATATATTGTGTTTTCGCTGTAAAACACTTCAGAAATCGGAAATATTGTCTGTATTCACAAGATCTTTCTCTTTCATTAGCTATCCACCATATATTTTTCTGAAATCTTTTCTGATGTGAAATTAGAAGTAGACGTTGGTGTCTGTTTTCTCTGGCTACTGCCGTGCGATTTCTTACTGTAGCTATGATGGTAGCAGTAATGTAAAACTGATTTATAGCTAAAATATGCATTTTTTTTGAACAAAACATAGATTTATTGTGTAACATGTTATAGGACTGTCATCTGAGGGAGTTTTTTCTAGGTTATTTAGGTTAGTTCTAGGTTAGTTAGGTTGGCTTTGCATGCTAGCTGCATGCTAGCTGCATGCTACCGGTGCTGTGAAAAATAAGTGTCTCTCTTTTTGTATTTGGTGGTGAGCTAACATGAATATATGTGGTGTTTTCGCTGTAAAACATTTAAAGAATCTGAAATATTGTCTGTATTCACAAGATCTTTCTCTTTCATTAGCTATCCACCATATATTTCTCTGAAATGTTTTCTGAAGTGTAATAAGGTAGTTGACGTTGGTGTCTGTATTTTCTCTGGCTACTCCCGTGCGATTTCTTACTGTAACTATGATGGTAGCAGTAATGTAAAACTGATTTATAGCTAAAATATGCATTTTTTTTGAACAAAACATAGATTTATTGTGTAACATGTTATAGGACTGTCATCTGAGGTAGTTTTTTCTAGGTTATTTAGGTTGGTTCTAGGTTAGTTAGGTTGGCTTGTGCATGCTAAATGCAGCCTACTTGTGCTGTGAAAAATGTCTTTCTGTCTTTTTTTATTTGGTGGTGACCTAACATAAATATATGTGGTGTTTTCTCTGTAAAACATTTAAAAAATCGGACATGTTGGCTGGATTGACAAGATGTTTATCTTTCAAATGCTGTATTGGACTTGTTAATGTGTGAAAGTTAAATATTTTACAAAAATAGATTTTGAATTTCGCGCTCTGCACTTGGACAGGCTGTTGTCATATTGATCCCGATGTCGGGCTTGCAGCCTGAAGAAGTTAACAGATGTGCCATCTTAAAAGTTAATTTGTGTACTTTCTTTCCTTCTTAATGCGTTTGAGCCAAGATAGCCCTATTTGGTAAAAGACCAAGTCCATATTATGGCAAGAACAGCTAAAAAAAAGCTAAGAGAAATGACAGTCCATCATTACTTTAAGAAATGAAGGCCAGTCAATCCGGAATATTTCAAGAACTTTGAAAGTTTCTTCAAGTGCAGTCGCAAAAACCATCAAGTGCTATAATGACATTGGTTCTCATGAGGACCCAGAGTTACCTCTGCTGCAGAGGATAAGTTCATTAGAGTTAGCAGCCTCAGAAATTCCAGCCCAAATACATGCCTCACAAGTAACAGACACATCTCAAAATCAACTGTTCAGATGAGACTGCGTGAATCAGGCCTTCATGGTCGAATTGCAGCAAAAAAAAAACACTACTTAAAGGACACCAATAAGTAGAAGAGACTTGCTTTGGCCAAGGAACACGAGCCATGGACATGAGACTGTTGTAAATCTGTGCTTTGGTCTGATGAGTCCAATTTTTTTATATATTTTTGGTTCCAACCACTGTGTCTTTGTGAGATGCAGAGTTGGTGAACGGATGATCTCCGCATGTGTGGTTCCCACCGTGAAGCATGGAGGAGTAGGTGTGATGGTGTGGGGGTGCTTTGCTGGTGAAACTGTCAGAGATTTATTTAGAATTCAAGGCACACTTAACCAGCATGGCTACCAAAGCATTCTGCAGCAATATGACATCCCATCTGGTTTGCGCTTAGTGGGACTATCATTTGTTTTTCAACAGGATAATGACACAACACACCTCCAGGGTATGTAAGGGCTATTTGACCAAGAAGGAGAGTGATGGAGTGCTGCGATAGAGTGCTGCATCAGATGACCTGGCCTCCACAATTCCCCGACTTCAACCCAATTGAGATGGTTTGGGATGAGTTGGACCGCAGAGTGAAGGAAAAGCAACCAACAAGTGCTCAGCATATGTGGGAACTGCTTCAAGACTGTTGGAAAAACATTCCTCACAAAGCTGGTTGAGAGAATGCCAAGAGTGTGCAAAGCTGTCATATAAAATATATTTTGATTTGTTTAACACTTTTTTGGATACTACATGATTCCATATGTGTTATTTCATAGTTTTGTAGAAAATAGTCCAAATAAAGAAAAACCTGTTACGAGAATTTTGTTCTCAATGTTCTTAAACTGAACTTCAATTAAACTACTCAGTCTGCAACCCAGAGTTTGTAAGATTCTGGTTGAATGAAACAGACAAGAGTCCCAGCTTACAATAGTCAGAATGTTTATTCACGAGAGCGCTCTAAAATCAAAAATGCAACACAGTCTTTATAACACACACAAACAAGTTCAAATCTTAACTTTCGCCTTGCTCAGACAGTCAGTGTTTTCCCACTACACAGATACATTGTTTCTTTAATCTGCAACATGTTTCATAATCTTCTGCAAGCCTAACAGTTTCTCCCCTCCACTGGTGGAGACAGAATGTCCTGTAAGGAACACAGTAGTCCAGCTTGTCCGTCGATAGCTCCTCTTATCATTTGTTTCCCACTTGCACCTTGCTTACATACTAAAAAGGAACAAAAGGTCCTTGTTCTAATTCTGACTAAAACTACACACATCATCAGATTATAGTTTTATTATTCTAATACATGTCATACATTATACAGGGTGGCAGGGTGGAATACTTTTAGTCATTATCTTAACATTACCTTAAACATATAAATCATTTAGTCATTATCTTACCATTACCTTAAACATATAAATCATATGAATGTCTATTATATCAAAACCATTGAATGAGTAGGTGTGTCCAAACCTTTGATTGGTACTGTACATTTAGAAATTGCACAGATAGCCTACATATTAATACATACACACAACAAATCTAGGTCGATTAGGAGAGAGGCATTGTGCAGTGAGGTGTTGCTTTATCTGTTTTTTGAAACCAGGTTTGCTAGTTTTCCCATCATTCTTTAAATCATTGATCTTGGCTTCATAATACAGTTCTTCTTTTTGTTGAGTTTAGTCACATCATTTCTCAATTTGCAGTAAGTCAGCCAGTCAGGTACATGTTTATCAATAATTGGAAGAAGCAATTTCATAGATTCATCAAGTGCATAGTCTGAATGCTCCATATTAAATCCCATCAAAACAAGTATTTTTAACATCATCCACATAAGAGTCACAACAAAATCTTACGCACTATTTTAGGCCCAGCTTTTGGAACTTTGGCTTTCCTAGCTATAGGCACTATATCGCGATCACTGCATCCAAGTTGAATGGCTTTCATAGGAGAAAACCGAGAAAATAGAGGATGGATCAACAACATTGTAGTTACTCCACAATACTAACCTAATTGACATAGTGAAAAGAAGGACGACGGGTATACAGAGATGACCAGTTTACAGAGGAGTGTAGAGTGCAGTGATTTGTCCTACAAGGAGCATTGGTGGCAAATCTGATGGCCGAATGGTAAAGAACATCTAGCCGCTCGAGAGCACCCTTACCTTCCGATCTATTAATTATGTCTCCATAATCTAGCATGGGAAGGATGGTCATCTGAATCAGGATTAGTTTGGCAGCTGGGGTGAAAGAGTAGCAATTACAATACAGGAAACCAAGTCTAGATTTAACTTTAGCCTGCAGCTTTGATATGTGCTGAGAGAAGGACAGTGTACCATCTAGCCATACTCCCAAGTACTTGTATTGACTCAGGGGTGTGAATACTTATGTAAATTAGATATTTCTGTATTTAATATTAAATACATTTGCAAAAAAATGTCATTGGGGTATTGTGTGTAGATGGGTAAGAAAATAAATAAATGTAACCCATTTTGAGGTTAGACTGTAACATAACAAAATGTTGAAAAAAGTCAAGGGGTATGAATACTTTCTGAATGCATGACACACTATCGTACACGTAGATCCAGAGCATCCCAAACATGCTCAATGGGTGACATGTCTGGTGGGTATGCAGGCCATGGAAGAACTGGGACATTTTCAGCTTCCAGGAATTGTGTACAGATTCAGGCTGAAACATGAAGTGATGGCGGCGGATGAATGGCACAACAATGGGCCTCAGGATCTCTCCACGGTATCTCAGTGCATTCAAATTGCCATTAGGGCTGTCCCCGACAAAACATAAATCTACGTCGACCAAGAGTCCTCTGGTCTTTTAAAAAATGTTAAAACGTGTTATTTTCCATATATTGACACATCCTATGTGTTTTAATCAAATCAACTATATTCACTGAGCTTGTCTGATGCTTTATGCACACTGTTTGATAAAATAATTAAGACACAAATGACCAGCAATTGATTTGATTGTGCCAGGCTGGGCTAAGACATGCTGCGCTGTGTTAAAAAAAAAGCGAGTGACTGTGACTAGCCCCCGTTGTCTCTCTCTCCTCCCTGCTGCAGCGACCACCACAGAATATCAAAGTGATTATCACGCTGTCCGTGTTGCTAAACCGGCAACATAATTTCAGCCATTTCTGACTGAAAAGTTCTGTTACTGAAATCAATCAATCAAATGTATTTATGAAGCCCTTTTTACATCAGCCGATGTCACAAAGTGCTATACAGAAGCCCAGCCTAAAACCCCAAACAGCAAGCAATGCAGATGTAGAAGCACGGCGGCTAGGAAAAACTCCCTAGAAAGGCGGGAACCTAGGAAGAAACCTAGAGAGGAATCAGGCTCTGAGGGGTGTCCTCTTCTGGCTGTGCAGGGTGGAGATTATAAGAGTACATAGCCATTAAGACCAGATTGTTGTTCAAGATGTTCAAACGTTCATAGATGACCAGCAGGGTCAAATAATAATCACAGTGGTTGTAGAGGGTGCAACAAGTCAGTACCTCAGGAATAAATGTCAGTTGGCTTTTCATAGCCAAGCATTCAGAGGTCAAGACAACAGGTGTGGTAGAGAGAGAGAGTCGAAAAACACCAGGTCCGGGACAAGGTAGTACGTCCGGTGAACAGGTCAGGGTTCCATAGCCGCAGGCAGAACAGTTGAAACTGGAGCAGCAGCACGACCAGGTGGACTGGGGACAGCCAGGAGTCATCAGGCCAGGTAGTCCTGAGGCATGATCTTAGGGCTCAGGTCCTCCGGGAGGGGAGGGAGAGCGGGCAAGAGAAAGAATTAGAGGGAGCATACTTAAATTCACACAGGACACCAGATAAGACAGGAGAATTACGCCAGATATAACAGACTGACTCTAGCCCCCCGGCACATAGAGTATTGCAGCATAGGTACTGGAGGCTGAGACAGGGGTGGGTCAGGGGACACTGTGGCCCCGTCCGATGATACCCCCGGACAGGGCCAACCAGGCAGGATATAACCCCACCCACTTGCCAAAGCAAAGCCCCCAAACCACTAGAGGGATATCAACAGACCACCAACTTACTACCCTAAGACAAGGCTTAAAATAGCCTACGAAAGATCTCCTCCACAGCAAAACCGGACAGGAAGGTCAACCCACTCAGGTGACGCACCCCTCCTAGGGACGGCATGGAAGAGCACTAGTAAGCGAGTGACTCAGCCCCCATAATAGGGTCAGAGGCAGAGAATCCCAGTGGAGAGTGGAGCCGGTCAGGCAGAGAATCCCAGAAGAGAGAGGGGAGCCAGCCAGGCAGAGACAGCAAGGGTGGTTCGTCTCTCAATTGCCTTGCCGTTCACCTTCGCACCACTGGGCCAGACTACACTCAATCATAGGACCTACTGAAGAGATGAGTCTTCAGCAAAGACTTAAAAGTTGAGACCGAGTCTGCTTCTCTCACATGGATAGGCAGACCATTCCATAAAAATGTTGCTCTATAGGAGAAAGCCCTGCCTCCAGCTGTTTGCTTAGAAATTCTAGGGACAATAAGGAGGCCTGCGTCTTGTGACTGTAGCGTTCGTGTAGGTACAGTGCATTCTGAAAATATTCAGACCCCTTGATTTTTTCCACATTTTGTTAAGTAACAGCCTTATTCTAAAATGGATTAAATTACATTTTTTTCCACATAAATCTACACAAAATGCCTCCTAATGACAAAGAGAAAACCGGTTTTTAGAATATATAATCAAAAAATACTTTATTTACATAAATATTCAGACCCATTGCTAAGAGACTCGAAATTGAGCTCAAGTGCATCCTGTTTCCATGAATCATCCATGAGATGTTTGTACAACTTCATTGGAGTCCACCTGTGGTAAATTCAATTGATTGGACATGATTTGGAAAGGCACACACCTGTCTATGTAAGGTCCCACAGTAGTCAGTTAATGTCAGAGCAAAAACCAAGTCATGAGGTTGAAGGAATTGTCCGTATAACTCCGAGACAGGATTGTGTCGAGGCACAGATCTGGGGAAGGATACCAAAACATTTCTGCGGAGTTAAAGGTCCCCAAGAACAAAGTGGCCTTCATCATTCTTAAATGGAAGAAGCTTGGAACCACAAAGACTCTTCCTAGAGCTGGCCGCCCGGCAAACTGAGCAATCGGCGGAGAAGGGCCTTGGTCAGGGAGGTGACCAAGAACACAATGGTCACTCTGACAGAGCTCCAGAGTTCCTCTGTGGAGATGGGAGAACCCTTGCGAAGGACAACCATCTCTGCAGCACTCCACCAATCAGGCATTTATGGTAGCCAGTCAGCCAGACGGAATTCACTTGTCATTAAAAGGCACATTACATCCCACTTGGAATTTGCAAAAAGGCACCTAAAGGACTCTCAGAACATAAATAACAAGATTCTCTGGTATGATGAAACCAAGATTGAACTCTTTGGCCTGAATGCCAAGCGTCACTCTGGAGGAAACCTTGCACCATCTCTACGGTGAAGCCCGGTGGTGGCAGCATCATACTGTTGGGATTTTTTTCAGCGGCAGGGACTGGGAGACTATTTAGGATCGAGGGAAAGATGAACAGAGACAAGTACAGAGAGATCCTTGATGAAAACCTGCTCCAGAGTGCTCAGGACCACAGACGGTGGTGAAGGTTCACCTTCCAACAGGTCAACGACCCTAAGCAGACAGCCAAGACAACGGAGGGTTGGCTTCGGGACAAGTCTCTGAATGTCCTTGAGTGGTCCAGCCAGAGCCCGGACTTGAACCCAATCGAACATCACTGGAGAGACCTGAAAAATAGCTGTGCAACGAGTCTCCCCATCCAACCGGACAGAGCTTGAGAGAATCTACAGAGAAGAATTGGTGAAACTCCCCAAATACAGGTGTGCCAAGCTTGTAGCGTCATACCCAAGAAGACCCAAGGCTGTAATTGCTGCCAAAGATGCTTCAACAAAGTATTGAGTAATGGGTCTGAAAACTTATGTAAATGTAATATTTTTTTATTAAATTTTTTAGATATTTGCAAAAATGTCAAAAAACGGTTTTTTCTTTGTCATTATTTTTTTCAACATTTTATTTAACCGTTATTTAACCAGGTAGGCAAGTTGAGAACAAGTTCTCATTTACAATTGCGACCTGGCCAAGAAAAAGCAAAGCAGTTCAACACATACAACAACACAGAGTTACACATGGAGTAAAACAAACATAATACAGTAGAAAAAAAATAAGTATATACAATGTGAGCAAATGAGGTGAGATAAGGGAGGTAAAGGCAAAAAAAGGCCATGGTGGTGAAGTAAATACAATATAACAAGTAAAACACTGGAATGGTAGATTTGCAGTGGAAGAATGTGCAAAGTAAAGATAGAAATAATGGGGTGCAAAGGAGCAAAATAAATAAATAAATACAGTAGGCGGAGAGGTAGTTGTTAGGGCTAAATTATAGATGGGCTATGTACAGGTGCTCTGACAGCTGGTGCTTAAAGCTAGTGAGGGAGAAAAGTGTTTCCAGTTTCAGAGATTTTTGTATTTCATTCCAGTCATTGGCAGCAGAGAACTGGAAGGAGAGGCGGCCAAAGGAAGAATTGGTTTTGGGGGTGACCAGAGAGATATACCTGCTGGAGCGCGTGCTACAGGTGGGTGCTGCTATGGTGACCAGCTAGCTGAGATAAGGGGGATTTACCTAGCAGGGTCTTGTAGATGACCTGGAGCCAGTGGGTTTGGCAACGAGTATGAAGCGAGGGCCAGTCAACGAGACCGTACAGGTCGCAGTAGTGGGTAGTATATGGGGCTTTGGTGACAAAACGGATGGCACTGTGATAGACTGCATCCAATTTATTGAGTAGGGTATTGGAGGCTATTTTGTAAATGACATCGCCGAAGTCGAGGATCGGTAGGATGGTCAGTTTTACAAGGGTATGTTTGGCAGCATGAGTGAAGGATGCTTTGTTGCGAAATAGGAGGCCAATTCTAGTTTGAGTCTGAGTCTGGAAGGAGAGTTTACAGTCTAACCAGACACCTAGGTATTTGTAGTTGTCCACATATTCTAAGTCAGAACCGTCCAGAGTAGTGATGTTGGACGGGCGGGCAGGTGCAGGCAGCGATCGGTTGAAGAGCATGCATTTAGTTTTACTTGCATTTAAGAGCAGTTGGAGGCCACGGAAGGAGAGTTGTATGGCATTGAAACTCGTCTGGAGGGTTGTTAACACAGTGTCCAAAGAAGGGCCAAAAGTATACAGAATGGTGTCGTCTGCGTAGAGGTGGATCAGAGACTTACCAGCAGCAAGAGCGACATCATTGATGTATACAGAGAAGAGAGTCGGTCCAAGAATTGAACACTGTGGCACCCCCATAGAGACTGCCAGAGGCCCGGACAACAGGCCCTCCGATTTGACACACTGAACTCTATCAGAGAAGTAGTTGGTGAACCAGGCGAGGCAATCATTTGAGAAACCAAGGCTATCGAGTCTGCCGATGAGGATGTGGTGATTGACAGAGTCGAAAGCCTTGGCCAGGCCGATGAATACGGCTGCACAGTATTGTTTCTTATCGATGGCGGTTAGGATATCGTTTAGGACCTTGAGCGTGGCTGAGGTGCACCCATGACCAGCTCTGAAACCAGATTGCATAGCGGAGAAGGTATGGTGGGATTCGAAATGGTCGGTAATCTGTTTGTTGACTTGGCTTTCGAAGACCTTAGAAAGGCAGGGTAGAAGAGATATAGGTCTGTAGCAGTTTGGGTCTAGAGTGTCTCCCCCTTTGGAAAGCAGCTGCGGTCATCCCCCTATTCAATCTTTGGGAATCTCAGACGACACGAAAGAGAGGCTAGAACAGGCTAGTAATAGGGGTTGCAACAATTTCAGCAGATCATTTTAGAAAGAAAGGGTCCAGATTGTCTAGCCCGGCTGATTTGTTGGGGTCCAGATTTTGCAGCTCTTTCAGAACAGCAGCTGACTGGATTTGGGAGAAGGAGTAATGGGGAAGGCTTGGGCGAGTTGCTGTGGGGGGTGCAGTGCTGTTGACCGGGGTAGGGGTAGCCAGGTGGAAATCATGGCCAGCCGTAGAAAAATGCTTATTGAAATTCTCAATTATAGTGGATTTATCGGTGGTGACAGTGTTTCCTGTCCTCAGTGCAGTGGGCAGCTGGGAAGAGGTGTTCTTATTCTCCATGGACTTTACAGTGTCCCAGGACTTTTTTGAGTTTGTGTTGCAGGAAGCAAATTTCTGCTTGAAAAAGCTAGCCTTGGCTTTTCTAACTGCCTGTGTATATTGGTTTCTAGGTTCCCTGAAAAGTTGCATATCACGGGGGCTGTTCGATGCTAATGCAGAACGCCATAGGATGTTTTTGTGTTGGTTAAGGGCAGTCATGTCTGGAGAGAACCGAGGGCTATATCTGTTCCTGGTTCTACATTTCTTGAATGGGGCATGCTTATTTAAGATGGTGAGGAAGTCATTTAAAAAAAATAACCAGGCATCCTCTACTGACGGGATGAGATCAATATCCTTCCAGGATACCCCGGCCAGGTTGATTAGAAAGGCCTGCTCGCTGAAGTGTTTCAGGGAGTGTTTGACAGTGATGAGTGGAGGTCGTTTGACCGCTGATCCATTACGGATGCAGGCAATGAGGCAGTGATCGCTGAGATCTTGGTTGAAAACAGCAGAGGTATATTTAGAGGGCAAGTTGGTTAGGATGATATCTATGAGGGTGCCCGTGTTTACGGCTTTGGGGTGATACCTGGTAGGTTCATTGATAATTTGTGTGAGATTGAGGGCATCAAGCTTAGATTGTAGGATGGCTGGGGAGTTAAGCATGTTCCAGTTTAGGTGGCCTAGCAGCACGAGCTCTGAAGATAGATGGGGGGCAATCAGTTCACATATGTCAAGAGCACAGCTGGGGGCAGAGGGTGGTCTATAGCAGGCGGCAACAGTGAGAGACTTGCTTTTAGAGAGGTGGATTTTTAAAAGTAGAAGTTCAAATTGCTTGGGTACAGACCTGGATAGTAGGACAGAACTCTGCAGGCTATCTTTGCAGTAGATTGCAACACCGCCCCCTTTGGCCGTTCTATCTTGTCTGAAAATGTTGTAGTTAGGGATGGATATTTCAGATTTTTTGGTGGTCTTCCTAAGCCAGGATTCAGACACGGCTAGAACATCCGGGTTGGCAGTGTGTGCTAAAGCAGTGAATAAAACAAACTTAGCGAGGAGGCTTCTAATGTTAACATGCATGAAACCAAGGCTATTACGGTTACAGAAGTCATCAAATGAGAGCGCCTGGGAAATAGGAGTGGAGCTAGGCACTGCAGGGCATGGATTCACCTCTACATCACCAGAGGAACAGAGGAGGAGTAGGATAAGGGTACGGCTAAAAGCTATGAGAATTGGTCGTCTAGAACGTCCGGAACAGAGAGTAAAAGGAGGTTTCTGGGGGCGATAAAATAGCGTCAAGGTATAATGTAGACAAAGGTATGGTAGGATGTGAATACAGTGGAGGTAAACCTAGGTATTGAGTGATGATGAGAGAGATATTGTCTCTAGAAACATCATTGAAACCAGGTGATGTCATCGCATGTGTGGGTGGTGGAACTGAAAGGTTGTATAAGGTATAATGAGCAGGGCTAGAGGCTCTACAGTGAAATAAGCCAATAAACACGAACCAGAACAGCAATGGATAAGGCATATTGACATTAAGGAGAGGCATGCTTAGTCGAGTGATCATAATGGTCCAGTGAGTAGTGAGGTTGGTTGGGGTAACGGCGATTCAGACAGCTAGCTGAGCTTGATTTTAGCCACCTCGTGTGTTTCCGACGGTAGATTAGTGGGGTTCCGTGTGGTAGAGGGCAAAATAGATATAGTTATAGTGACCCAAGAAAAATTGTCCGATAGATAGACCTATTCAGATAGCAGCCGATAAGACAGCTAACGATTAGCAGGCCACAGATGGGCGTTCAGGTAACTTCGCGACGGAGGGGCCAGTTGGATAACTCCCTCGGGCAGATAACGTCGGTAGTCCAGTCGTGAACGCCCGGTCGGGCTCCGCATCGGCAGTAAAACGGGTCCGGATAGGTGATTGTAGCCCAGGAGTGGCTGTTGGAACTCTTCAGCTGGAATAAGTGATGTTTGCTCCGGGATCGACATAAGCCAATAGTCACACAGATAGCAGCTAGCTAGCTGCGAGATCCAGGTGTAAATGTCCAGAGCTTGCGGTTGAAATCCGGGGATATGGAGAGAAAAATAAGTCCGGTATGTTCTGGTCTGAGTCGCGTAGTACAAAACTGACGAAAGCTATCCTTTAGCTCGAAAAGCTGATGACCACAAACCGTGGTTAGTTGAATACTAACGTTAGCCAGTAAACTGGTTAGCTTCTGGCTAGCTTCCATTGTGGATTTCAGATTTGAGGTAAATAATACTTTTTAAAAATAATTGGTGAGGCGGGTTGCAGGAGAGTGTTTTGAAGTTGAGTTTTTGGAAAAGAAAATATATAAAAGATATGCGAAGAAAGATGTAAATATATATATACACGGGACATGACAAGACGAGGACAAAGGACGTCTGACTGCTATGCCATCTTGGGACAAACATTATGGGGTATTGTGTGTAGATTAATGAGGGAACTTTTTTAAAATCCATTTTAGAACAAGGCTGTAATGTAGCAAAATGTGGAAAAAGTAAAGGGGTCTGAATACTTTCTGAATGCACTGCATATATACAGTACCAGTCAAAAGTTTGGACACACCTGCTCATTCCAGGGTTTTTCTTTATTTTCACTATATATATTTTTTTATTTATTATTCAAAGTAGCCACCATTTGCCTTGATGACAGATTTGAACACGCTTGGCATTCTCTCAACCAGCTTCATGAGTTAGTCACCAGGAATGTTTATCAAAAGGTCTTGAAGTAGTTCCCACATATGCTGAGCACTTGTTGGCTGCCATTCTTTCACTCTGCGTTCAAACTCATCCCAAACCATTTAATTAGATTGAGGTCGGGTGATTGTGGAGGCCAGGTCATCTGATGCTGCACCATCACTCTCCTTCTTGATCAAATAGCCCTTACACAGCCTGGAGGTGTGTTTTGGGTCATTGTCCTGTTAAAAAACAAATGATAGTCCCACTAAGCGCAAACCTGATGGGATGGCGTATCGCTGCAGAATGCTGTGGTAGCCATGCTGGTTAAGTGTGCCTTAAATTCTAAATAAATCACTGAGAGTGTCACCAGCAAAGCACCCCCACACCATCTCCTCCATGCTTCACGGTGGGAGCCACACATGTGGAGATCATCCGTTCACCTACTCTCTGTCTCTCAAAGACGTGGCGGTTGGAACCAAAAACCTCACATTTGGACTCATCAGACAAAGGACAGATTTCCACCGGTCTAATGTTCAGTGCTCTTGTTTCTTGGCCCAAGCAAGACCTCTGACTGTTTCATCCCAACTTCGTTGGTGCCGACATGGATAACAATATCCCTATACTCTCTACACTCGCCAGTTTTAGCCAGCACCATCTTCAGATTAGCCTTAACGTCGGTTGCCCTGCCCCCTGGTAAACAGTGTATGATCGCTGGATAATCATATTTAAGACTAATACTGCGGGTAATGGAGTCAGTTGTGTTGTGAAAAAGTAGGGTTGGTATACAGAAGATAGACCTACTTGGTAAAAGACCAAGTCCATATTATGGCAAGAACAGCTCAAATAAGCAAAGAGAAACGACAGTCCATAATACTTTATGACATGAAGGTCAGTCAATCCGGTAAATTTCAAGAACTTTGAGTGATTCTTCAAGTGCAGTTGCAAAAAGCATCAAGTGCTATGATGAAACTGGCTCTCATGAGGACCTCCACAGGAAAGAAAGAACCAGAGTTACCTCTGCTACAGAGGAAAAATCCACAGACCGACTCCAAAAGGCTTTCGGAGACATCATCAACTCAGTGGGTTTTGTCCAACATGTCTCCGGACCTACTCACTGCCACAGTCATACTCTAGACCTAGTTTTGTCCCATGGAATAAACGTTGTGGATCTTAATGTTTTTCCTCATAATCCTGGACTATCGGACCACCATTTTATTACGTTTGCAATCGCAACAAATAATCTGCTCAGACCCCAAAAGTCGTGCTATAAATTCTCGGACAACCCAAAGATTCCTAGATGCCCTTCCAGACTCCCTCCACCTACTCAAGGACGTCAGAGTACAAAAATTGGTTAACGATCTAACCGAGGAACAAAATTTTACCTCACGTAATACCCTAGATGCAGTCACACCCCTAAAACAAAAAAACATTTGTCATAAGAAACTAGCTCCCTGGTATAAGGAAAATACCCAAGCCCAGAAGCAAACTTCCAGAAAATTGGAACGGCGCTACACCAAACTGGAAGTCTTCCGATTAGCTTGGAAAGACAGTACCGTGCAGTATCGAAGAGCCCTCACTGCTGCTCGATTATCCTATATTTCCAAATTAATTGAGGAGAATAAGAACAATCCAACATTATTTTTGATACTGTTGCAAAGCTAACTAAAAAGCAGTATTCCCCAAGAGAGGATGGCTTTCACTTCAGCAGTGATAAATTCATTAACGAAAAGATCATGTTCATTAGAAAGCAAATTACGGACTCCTCTTTAAATCTGCGTATTTCTCAAAAGCTCAGAGTCTGCACAACACTGCCAGGACCTAGGATCAAGGGAGACACTCAAGTTTTTAAATATTATATCTCTTGACACATTGATGAAAACAATCATTGCCTCTAAACCTTCAAGCTACATACTGGACCCTATTCCAACTAAACTACTGAAAGAGCTGCTTCCTGTGCTTGGCCATCCTATGTTGAACATTATAAACGCCTCCGTCTCCACCGGATGTTTACCAAACTAAAAGTGGCAGTAAGTGTCTCTCTTGAAAAAGCCAAAGCCAAAACTATCGGCCTGTATCGAATCTCCCATTTCTCAAAATGTTTTGAAAAATCTGTTGCGCAGCAACTCACTGCCTTCCTGAAGACAAACAATGTATACGAAATGCTTCAGTCTGGTTTTAGACTCCATCATAGCACAGAGACTGCACTTGTGAAGGTGGTAAATGACCTTTTAATGGCGTCAGACCAAGGCTCTGCATCTGTCCTCGTGCTCTTAGACCTTAGTGTTGCTTTTGATACCATCGATCACCATATTCTTTTGGAGAGATTGGAAACCCAAATTGGTCTACACAAACAAGTTCTGGCCTGGTTTAGATCTTATCTGTCGGAAAGATATCAGTTTGTCTCCGTGGATGGTTTGTACTCTGACACGTCAACTGTAAATTTCGGTGTTTCTCAAGGTTCCGTTTTAGGACCACTATTGTTTTCACAATATATTTTACCTATTGGTGATGTCATTCGGAAACACAATGTTAACTTTCACTGCTATGCGGACGATACACAGATGTACATTTCGATGAAACATGGTGAAGCCCCAAAACTGCCATCCCTGGAAACCTGTGTTTCAGACATAAGGAAGTGGATGGCGGTTAAACTTGGACAAAACAGAGATGCTTGTTCTAGGTCCCAAGAAACAAAGAGATCTTCTGTTGGATCTGACAATTAATCTTGAAGGTTATACAGTTGTCTCAAATAAAACTGTGTAGGACCCCCCTACTCTTTGATCATATTACTCCAGTGCTAGCCTCTCAGTCCACCGGGCTTACTGTTAAGGCTGGCGACACCTCAGAGCCTGGTTCCTCTCTAGGTTTCTTCCTAGGGAGTTTTTCTTAGCCACCGTGCTTCTACATCTGCATTGCTTGCTGTTTGGGGTTTTAGGCTGGGCTTCTGTATAGCACTTTGTGACATCGGCTGAAGTAAAAAGGGCTTCATAAATAAATTCGATTGATTGAACTTATTGGCTCAAACGCAATGAGAAGGAAATTAATTCCACAAATTAACTTTTAACAAGGCACACCTGTTAATTGAAATGTTTCCCCAGGTGACTACCTCATCAAGCTGGAAGAGCGAATGCCAAGAGTGTAGAAAGCTGTCATCAAGGCAAAGGGAGGCTACTTTGAAGAATCTCAAATATAAATTATATTTTGATTTGTTTAACACTTTTCTGGTTACTACATGATTCCATATGTGTTATTTCATAGTTTTGATGTCTTCACTATTATTATAAAATGTAGAAAATAGTAAAAAATAAAGAAAAACCCTGGAATGAGTAGGAATGTCCAAACTTTAGACTGGTACTGTATGTATATATATATATATATATATATATATGTGTGTGTGTGTTATGGGCCAGTTTCCCAGATCTCGATTAGACTTAAACATACTACTAAAAAGCATGCTTAAAGGAGAATTAACATTGAAAGTACTTTTTAGCACAATACTTAATCTGTGTCAGGGACAACAGCCTTTGATATATCAGTATATGCTAACTTTAAACATGTCAAAATCAACTAATTACATACATTTCGGTGGAAAAATTTGTGATAGGTATGATTTTGCACTGGAGAGTCCACTTAAATGCAGGGATGTGACAAAAGCACTTATAACATCTCAAAGGAAGGCATAAATTGAAAAATAAATCATTTTCTTTGTAAAGAATAAATGCAGAAAAGTGCTTTTTGATCCTTGAAGAGTTTCACTACAACATCCTTTGTTCTAACAAAGGCTTCTTAAAAAATACCCTCAAAATAATTTAATAGCCTCCCGAGTGGCACAGCTCGCAATGTGCTAGAATTCCTTTAAAAAATTAATTTACAAGTAATCTGCATTTTAAGAAACAGGAATTTAACACATTTCATGTAAATGATCCAAGGTGAGTGGATAAATATTTTTTTTTGACACGTAGCTAGATCAAAAATAACATTTTCATCCGCTACGCTAAATCCTCAATGGTTCAGACGCTGTATAGATAATGATCTTGAACTGTATTTTGCACAGGTGAAACAACACCTTATCACATCATAACCACATCAACTGTAGATAATTAATGCACTAACTCAATTAGTTCCAATCCAAATTGGAATCTGTAGAGTACACTGAGTGTACAAACCTGAGTGTGTCTGTTCGGCAATGAATAAACATCCTCAGGGACTTGTGGAGCTGAAGGTTAAAGGGACAGTGAGCTTAGCTCTCGGTAGAGACACTGTAAATGGTTGCAGGGTAGCGGAGGGTTAGCCTTTAGCATCGTGAAATGCTGTAATGGAGAGATTGAGCGCTCGTTCAGAAGCATCGATTTAGAGCAGCCAATGCACTTTACCACTGATCTGGACGTGATATGAATGTGCCCATCGCAATGAATGTTTTAGCTGTCAAGGAAATATTACTAAATCTGCCACAGACAAAGGGAAACAAAAGTTATTGAGTTCTTTAGGGAAACCCAAGCAAGGTAGGGAACAATATTTGCTTCTGTTGTTGTGGTGGTTCAGTGTACTTATAGCTGATTAGGGCATGTAGGGTTTAAAAAACAAATGAGGCTCTGCCCATTCTTTTAACAACAGTATACCCATTGTTTGCTACACTCAATAGTTGAATACCGAAATCAAATCAAAGTTTATTTGTCACATGCGCCGAATACAACAGGTGTTTCACCTTACAGAGAAATGCTTACTTAACAACAGTGCAATTTTTAAGGAAGAATTTGGTATTAGGTAAACAATAGATAAGTAAAGAAATAAAAAAACTGTAAAATGACAGTGAAAATAACTGTAGCGAGGCTATATACAGGTGGTACCGGTACAGAGTCAATGTGCGGGGGTTAGTCAGGCTAATTGAGGTAATATGTACATGTAAACAACCACGACTGACGTTAGTAGGGTTTGTGGTGGTTTTGCATCGATGGAAATGTGTGGTCAGTTTGTGTGGTCAAAGAACAGAGAATAGCAGTTGAATGTGATCGTACCTCTAGACCGGAGTCCAGCACACAGAGTTTGGAGCACTGCTTCTTGGCGTCAATGAGCACATTGAACATGGTGCATACCGACAACGACACCCGGAAGTCCGTTGACTTGCTGGCCTTCTGCATCTTGGAGTCGAAAGCCGCTTTCGTTCTTTGGGTAAAAAAGATAGCTTTATTTAGGTTTTATGATATGGTTAATTCCTAGGGGGCTATGGAAAACACTGTTCAGAACTCAATCACTAACTTCAGGGGCGGACTGGCCATCTGGCATTTCGCTCCATTTTTTGACCTGTGGGCCTGTCTAACTTGTTTTTGTTCTGCGCAAAATGGCCGGTGTGAGGCCTCCAGGGAAAAAATGGGCCGGTGTGTTAGAAATGCCAGGGCGTATTTCTGGTCCCAGTCCGCCCCTGACTAACCTCATTCTCATTATCCTCAGTAATATCTCAATTATAAACCAGGAATGCCGTGTCAAAAAATAGGGTGGGTAAACGCTGAACCCCAACCCATCCCAGGTGGTGACCGTCTCCTGCCCTCTGACCTTTTGACACAGGCCTCCATCATGTTGCTGGCCATGAGCTTCAGCCTCTGCTCCAGATGTTTGGCAAACTCAGGCTCGGACCAGTGCAGGTCCAGGACAAACATCTGGAGGGCGTCCAACTTCCAGAAGAGGTCCTCGGAGGTCTCTGAGCCGTTACTAGGGGTTTGGGTGGGAAGAAGCCAAAATAACAAAATCAGAGTATAAATACTTGGTCTTCTTCTCAGACATGGAATACATGGGAGAAAACATCCAATACCCCCCAAAAATTGCATGCACACACAAACACACAAACAATTAAAAAGATCTGCAGTGTGCATTCACAGACACAAACTGTGATCTATTCACAGCTTAGTTCCACCTCTACACAATTTTCCCTAAATTGGTGTTCAGCCTCCAGATATAAAGGAGTAAATAACACAGTCTTTAGAATGGCTTTAGCCCTTAGAATGGCATGTCTGCTGTGGTATAAAGTAGTTCAGTAAAAATATTTTTAAGTACAAAGTATTTTTTTGCGGTACTTTACGATTCATAATTTTGAACATTTTTACTTTTCTTCACTATATTCGTAAAGAAATAGTGTACTTTTTACTCCATACATTTTCCCTGACACCCAAAAGTACTTGTTACATTTTGAATGCTTAGCAGGACAGGAAAATGGTCCAATTCAGACACTTATCAAGAGAACATCCCTGGTCATCCCTACTGTCTCTGATCTGGTGGAATTACTAAACACAAAAGCTTCATTTGTAAATGGTGTCTGAGTGTTGGAGTGTGCCCCTGGCTATCCATAAATAAAAACAAGACATGTTACTCGTTTGCTTAATATAAGGAATTGGAAATTATTTATACTTTTACATTTGATATTTAAGTATATTATAGCAATTACATTGACTTTTTATACTTAAGTATATTTAAAACCAAATACTTTAAAACTTTTACTCAAGTAGTATTTTACTGGGTGGCTTTCACTTTTACTTGAGTCATTTTCTATTAAGGTATCTTTACTTTTACTGAAGTATGACAATTGGGTACTTTTCCCACTACTACATGTCTGGATGCATGAAGAAATAGGTAAACACCTCAATTGAAATGCCAATGTTCTGTCAGCTGTCAATAAACATTATCAAATGAAGACTGAGGGCTTTGTGTAAGACGTCTTTAAAGGGATACATCGGGATTTTGGCAATGAAGTCCTTTATCTACTACCCTAGAGTCAGATGAACTCATGGATGCCATTTTTATGTCTCTGTGTGAAGGAAGTTAGAGTTAGTTTCGCAAGCCAATCCTAACTAGCCTTAGTGCAATGACTGGAAGTCTAGAGTACCTAATAGCATGCTAGCAGTTACCACATTACTCAGCACTTGCGCTAACGCTAGTTAGCAACTTCCTTCAATCTGCACGCAGAGACATAAAAATTGTATCTACGAGTTCATCTGACTCTTGACTCTTAGTAGAAAAAGGGCTTCATTGCCCAAATCCTGAAGTATTCCTTTAAGTGAAGTGCTGATGTTTTCTTGTATTACTGCTCAGTCCCTGAACACATTCAACAATTAACATGGTCCACAGTTAACATGTCACAGTTATAGTGCCTTCAGAAAGGATTCACGTCCTTGACTTGTGACACATTTTGTTGTGTTACAGCCTGAATTTAAATGGATTAAACTTAGATTTTTTTTCTTCCACTAGCCTACACGCAATACCCCATAATGACAAAATGGAATTGATCTTTTAGACATTTTTACAAATTAATTAAAAATGAAAAGCTGAAATGTCATGAGTCAATAAGTATTCAACCCCTTTGTTATGGCAAGCCTAAATAAGTTCAGGAGTAAACATTTGCATGGTATCAATCTGTGTGCAATAATAGTGTATACAATTATTTTTTTAATGACTACCTCATCTCTGTACCCCACACATACAATTATCTGTAAGGTCCCTCAGTGAATTTCAAACACAGGCTCAATCACAATGACCAGGGAGGTTTTCCAAATTCTTTGTTAATTTATCCGTTATTTTACCAGGTAAGTTGACTGAGAACACGTTCTCATTTACAGCAATGACCTGGGGAATAGTTACAGGGGAGAGGAGGGGGATGAATGAGCCAATTGTAAACTGCCTCACAAAGGGCACCGATGGCAACAAAAAAAAGCAGACATTGAACATCCCTTTGAGCATGGTGAAGTTATTAATTACACTTCGGACAGTGTCTCAATATACCCAGTTACTACAAAGATACAGGCATCCTTCCTAACTCAGTTGCCGGACAGGAAGGAAACCCGCTCATCGATTTCACAATGAGGCCAATGGTGACTTTAAGCAGTTACAGAGTTTAATGGCTGTCATAGCAGAAACCTGAGGATAGATCTACAACATTGTAGTTAGTCCACAATACTAACCTAATTGAGAGTGAAAATAAGGAAGCCTGTACAGAATACAAATATTCTAAAACATGCAGGATGCATTAAATAAATACTGCAAAAAATATGTCAAAGCAATTAACATTTTGTCCTGAATACAAATTGTTATGTTTGGGGAAAATCCAATACAACACATTACGGAGTACCATCCTCCATATTTTCAAGCATTGTGGTGGCTGCATCATGTTACGGGTATGCTTGTAATCGTTAACTGGGGAGTTTTTCAGGATAAAATCCTAGAGGGAAACCTGGTTCAGTCTGCTTTCCACCAAACACTGGGAGATGAATTCACCTTTCAGCAGTACAATAACCTAAAACACAAGGCCAAATCTACATTGGAGTTTCTTACCAAAAAGACAGCGAATGTTCCTGAGTGGCCGAGTTACAGTGTTGACAAAGGAAAGTCAACACTGTCTAGCAATAATCAACAACCAATTTGACCGAGCTTGACTTTTTTTTAAAAATAATAAAAGGCAAATGTTGCACAATCCAGTTGTGGAGAATTCTTAGAGACTTACCCAGAAAGACTTACAGCTGTAATGGCAGCCAAAGGTGATTCTACAAAGTATCGACTCAGAGGTGTGAATACTTATGTAAATGAGATAAAGTATTTCTGTATTTAATTTTCAATACATTTGCAAAAATGTCTAAAAACATGTTTTCACTTTGTCATTATGGGGTATTGTGTGTGGATGGGTGAGATAAAACGAAATATTTAACCCATTTTGAACTCAGGCTGTAAAACAACAAAATGTAGTCAACCAACAAAATGTGGAATAAGTCAAGGGGTATGAATACTTTCTGAAGGCATGACATGTTCCTAAGATAGTTAACATGCCTCATAATTACTAAACACACCCAACAGTTCCTTTTCACATCCGGCTGTCAAGCAGACTGTGACTAAGGAGACTCTAAGCACACAGCCAGATGGGTCTCCATCGCCACCTTCTCCCCGGTGTCTACCAGAGGTTACACGGAAACACATGGCAACCGGTGGCAGCAACCAGCATCCAAGTGTACAGCGAACCAGAGAGAGCGAGGTAGAGAGTGAGGGGTGGGTGAAGCGCATTCACTTCCTCACTTTTCTCACTTTGCCTTTAAAAGACTGTTACATTCACAAGTGGTGCGCGGGAATAAATAGTTTGGGCAAAATCCGTGTTGCAATTAAACGCTCGCTCATATCCCCCCCTCAGGACTAATTAGGAGCTCTCTTCTCTGAGCGTCCCCTCTCCCGGGGGAATGGAACAATCCCCCACGCCCGTCTGTGCTCGCTAACGAAGTGCCAGTTTTTTTTAATCTCAAGCAAGAAAGGGGAGGTGGGTGGGTGGGGGCGTCCCGTAGGGGGGACATGGAGAGTGTGTGAGAAGCCTTTCCCAAACATCACAACTCAGCCTCCCTCCAGAGATGGGCACCCCTCGGGTGGCCCCATTACTGCCACTGTTTCTACGGGGCCCTCAGAAGCCACGTTGTTGAGTCTTCACTGTTCACTCAAATATCATCTGGTGGTCATACCAATGACTATACTACTCACTAGTTGTTGATCAAATGCTATATGTTGTTTTACAACCACAAACACAGGAAAATTACTCCTGGTAGGCCATCTAAATTACGCTTAATAATCTTGCTTGCGGGGGATCATGTCTGCTCAAGTATGACAAACGTTTGACGAGAAAAGGGTCACTTGACAAGTTCTAAAAACTGTTTCATAAGAGTCACAAAGACCAGCACTGAGGTTTAGAAAAACATATTCACTTAAATCCGCAAAATGGCTAAGCCTTCTTACAAAATATCAGGTAAATTAATTCCTTGCAAGCTGAAATAAATAAGAAAGAATACAATTTCTCATTCAACATTCATTAGGCATGTTAAACTCCACAATTCAGTCCTTAGTTGAGCTGTGAATTGACTAGCACACCTTAAGATCATAATTAAAGGAGGCAAAAACAGGTATCTCTTTGATACTCTCCATGTACAATAAAATGTATATACTATATATACAAATTAAAATACCTGAAATATGATTGGATGTGGGAACAAAAACATGTCATACATATTCCAAAACTGTTCCTGAAGAAGGAGGCAGGCTCCACAAACACAACATACATTTCACAATAGAGATGATGCTGTGCCACAGAAAAGAACCATGCTGGGGAACAATGCGCCACAGAAGACAACAATTTTCACAAGACAACCATGCTTTTATCTTGGTATTACAGAAGGTATCAGTTTGAGGTCATCAAAAGGGGGCAACCAGTCCCAGGAAAATGTGGGTAGTGATGACAAAAGCCACCTGGATTGCACAGTTAAAAGGATCAGTGGTAGAGAACAAAAACTGGTTTTACTATAAACTTTGAAATTGAAATGTGAGAGCACATTTTCGAGCTCATCTTTCCTCCCGGTTTCTCTCAGAACTTTCACATTTCAATTTTTTTAAATAAACTAGTTCAATACTTAATTGCACATAATTGGCAAAGGAAAGTAACATAATTGAAAGTTGTTTTCTTGAATAGGATAAGTTTGACAATTTCACAACAACCACAGCACAGTCCATGCCACATCGCCCCACTAGGTCTTGCGGCAGCCCATACACACGTGCTGTCACACAGTGGGCCCATCCAGGAGGGTGCTGAGAACCTGGGCATCTGTGGGAGATTGACTTTGGGCAGAGGCACGCTCGGTAGGTTGTTGGCTATTGTCCTGAAAAGAAATCAATGCCAAACCAAACCAAACAACGACAAAAAAGATACGACAGAGACAAAAGACAACAGAGTGTTGATTTTTCACCTCCATCTGGTGATAGCATGATTTAGTGCCTTGTCAGTGGATGTTATCTAGCCTACACTCATGGAAAATAAGGTGTTACCTAGAACCATAAAGGGTTCTTTAATTGTCCCCATAGCAGAACCCGCTAAAAATAACTATTTTTGGTTCTAAGTGTAAAAGCCCATCTCTTAGACATAGAGCTTTAAATAGCAAAACAGAATGCAACTAATGACAACAGGGGTCTTTTCAGTTTCAACATTTTGGTTTGCCGCCTTAGATTCCAATAGCAGAGTGTTACCATATTTCTTACACTTATCCAGTAATTTCAGATCTAGGTGCCTCGAGCCATGAAGGGGTAGGTTGCTCGGGGAAGTGCACTTACTTGACAGACTGCCATGTTTCCTGCTCGAAGCCGCAGTGGATGGACTGGGCGATGGAGGACTCCATAAGGTCTATGTAGCGCACCACCAGTGGGATGAACAGGTCTTGCAGGTGCTTGTGGAACATGCCATTGCACAGGTGAGCTGGGGGGGAGAGAGGAAGGAAGGAATTCAAAGCTTAAGGTCGTGAATTTGGGCTTGAACATCTTTATACAGTTCCAGTCCTTGATAAGTTAAATTGCTGTCCTTCCCTCCCGCAGTCCATGTTATGACATTTGCATAGAAATTCCATTCCAAATTCCAATTCCATCTTCAAGTAGGAAAAAAGAGAGGAGGAAAGAGACAACAGAGAGACACACAGATAGACTGTGTGAGACAAATAGAAAATAGAAATAGAAAAGAGACAAATAGAAAATGAGAGAGAGACAAAGAAAGAGAGCGTAGGCCTCCTGCTGGTCTCTCAGGGCTTCATTAGTCCTAATTCCCCATCACTCTGTTCCTTCATGATTAACACTAGCCTTTTTACCCTCCTGAGAGACCACGGCTCCTCTCCCAACAAGTTCCCATCCCGCAACACATGCAGACACTAAAGTGAGCATTTAGTTAATCCTTAGAATACGTGGATATTAAGACCTGGTGTGATAAATTAAATATGTTTTGTTCACGCTACAAAACAATAATTAAAATGTGGCATTACAAACAACTAACGCTTCAATTCTGAATATCACGTACAGTATTTGTTCATTTATCAGACGATATCAACATAGCCTCTTTTCAGCTTTTGTGTGTTTTTTTTCTCTTTTTTACTCACATATCTCAAAGCATCTGGCAACATAGACAATGTGGACATCCTGAATGAGGTAGGAAACTGTCAAATCATAAAAGGCAGACTTGACCATGCAGGTCTATAGCTAAGCAACTAAGAAAAATAGTTGTTTAAATTTTATCCTAACAATATCATCAGCTTTGAAGTTTTCATCCATTTTACCTGATTTAATTGCCACCTAGATCCTATCACTTAAGAGATCATTATCAAAAACAGGGGGCCTCATTTGCATTAATAGTCAAAACGATAATTTTCTTTTGTCTAGATTTTGCTCAGCCGATATTCTCATTACCTTACTCTTCAAATCAAAAAATTGTTATGACAGTTGGAATAATTGCAAGATTAATGGAGAATGGTAATAACAGAAAATGAATGAAAAAAAAACGAAAAAATAATGATCTTTGCCTATGCCTCACATAATGAGAGTTTTATTTTGAACATTACTGCCCTTAAGCTGTCTGTCTGCTCTGTGTGAGGCTTGCATAGACAATGTAAAACAACACTTCAGATGTAGCCAACTCTCAGCTGGCAATGAAACAAAGGCTCAGAGCTAAGAGTGAATCAGGGAGAAGAGAGAAGAAGAAAACTGAAGTATATAAGAGAGCGAGAGCGAGAGCGAGAGCGAGAGCGAGAGCGAGAGCGAGAGAGAGCGAGAGAGAGGAAGTTTGATAGTACACAAGCGCACGCTAGGGCAAACACCAGTGACATTGGCCGTGCACGAAATCGGCCTTGTTTACTACTTACTAAAATGACATACTCATCATACTACATACTATTTAGAACGTACTGTTTAGTATAAATGTATGCAGTAAGCAACAAATATAAAGATACTAGACTCATCCATACTTTGAATGCATCCTCTAAATCGCAATTGCGCTATTTCCCGCCATTTGTTCATTTTGGTAGAGCCCATTCTCTCAGCTGATTATCAGCTGTTGCCAAACACATGTGGGTCTGAAAAGATGCCTCTCTTCCTCCATAGTGTGCAGCGAATTCTACTAGATGAAAAGCCAAAATGAGTATGACATCCTGACATTTAAATAATACTACATTTTCAAAATGTCACATTCTATGAAATTTGATATTTTCACAATACCAATCAGCATATAAAATTTAGAAACCAATTACGGGTTTTCGGACACAGACACTGACTTCACACATTGTGGGGGTGGGTAGCAAGTTAAATTAAAACTAAATTAGATTAATGTTTCGGTCTATAACCTTTTATCAGAGTACCCTTTGCTTGTTTACGAGCTGCAAGTTATGTTCAAAGTACATTTACAAAAATGGGAAACTACACATTTCTGTTTCCTGTTCATTGAGCAAAGAACTCAAAATGGAGGACAGCTTGGTGAGACAGGTGCCTCAAACCGTGCTAATGCTCTCCTGTCTGTGTGACACGGCTCCTCGCATTACAGGAAGTGAAAGGTAGTCTTCAGCTGACAGATGGCGTAAGGTCAGCGCCACACCAGGCCACTGACTTTACAATTGTGTTCTGACATCAGGTCCTAGCCTTTCTCCACATTACCTCACTGATGCTGATGTTAATTATTTTGTTGCCGACGCAGAAGTGCAGGAGCTTTAAGCACAGTTAACCTCTTCTTCTAACGAGTCTTGTTTTCTGCAGCACTGCTGGTGTTAATTAGTGCTCTTAGTGGTGCGTACATTCACTGTGAAGTATGGGACGTGCTCTTGAAGACAGCTCAGGACTGGGAGGTGCCGTAGTCCGTGCTTTAAATACGGACAAGCACAAAACGGAGGGTCAGGGGACAAGACATGGGAGGAGGTGGGGGAGGGGGCAACAAAATAATTAGAGGGAACAGTATAAGGAAGGGACGCACGCCACTCACGGTTACTAAACTGGAAGTTGAACTGTGCTCATGAATCAGTGATGTGTTGTAGGCTACGCTTTAAATCAGTATTGGGAGGCGAAGCAGAGGGTCAGAGGTGGAAGAAGAGGGGCACAGGGAGAACGGCGAACTCACGGTCACATCGCAGGAAGTTGTTAAGCAGCTGGAATAAGGGGAAGCTATCCCATGAGTCAACGGGCTGGACTTGCAGCGCACCATCCATGTCGACGGTGTAGAGAGACATGAACGTTTCTGCGTGCTCCGCCATCATCTCCGGCCACCATGAAAATGCCTAGAAAAGAGAAGGAAGGAGTAAGAGCAGGGTGGAAAAGGCAGAGAGAGAGAGGACAAAAAGAAAGAAAGGAAGAAAGAAAAAGAGGGAGAAGGTGAAATAAGGAAATATATTTTTTTTAATGAAAAAACACAAGTCTGCACAAACCACTATCTCTAGTTTACGTGAGAGGCTCTGGTGAAGAATAGATAGACAAAATGTAAAATGACACAATCAGAGGAAGATGGGAAAAAGTGACAGATGGATGGCGAGAAGACTGCTCTGAAAAAGAAAATGCCATGTGCAAATCAAAGCAATCTAATGAATGGAACCAACAGAGAAACAGCCAAATGGGTGATGGGTAGCATAAAGAGAGGACCTTGAGCGCACAATGGACTCCAACACTGAGGAAGAGATGCGAGCAGCATCATGACATCAGCCCAGGAGTAAGCTGCAATAGTACTCTTCCCCAATAAAGATAAATTGCATATTGGTAATTACATTCTGCTTTCATATTAAGCTTTAATCTCCAAGCTGAGGCTATAAAAAGTTATTAAAAGGCACAGACAGACATAATGCGTTTTTAAACTGCAATCAAATCAAAATCAAATCCAATTTTATTGGTCACATACATATTTAGCAGATGTTATTGCAGGTGTAGCGAAATGATTGTGTTCCTAGCACCAACAGTGCAGTAGTATATAGCAATTTACAACAATACACAAATCTAAAAGTAAATAATGGAATTAAGAAATATATAAATATTAGGACGAGCAATGTTGGAGTGGCATTGACAAAATTACAGTATATTCAGTACATATGAAATGTAAAACATATGTAAAACAGTATAAAACATTATTAATGTGACTAGTGTTCCATTTAAAAAAGTGGCCAGTGATTTCATGTCTATGTAAATAGGGCAGCAGCCTCTAAGGTGCAGGGTTGAGTAGCCGGGTGGTAGCCGGCTAGTGATGGCTATTTAACAGTCTGATGACCTTGAGATAGAAGCTGTTTTTCAGTCTCTCGGTCCCAGCTTTGATGCACCTGTACTGACATCGCCTCCTGGATGATAGCAGGGTGAACAGGCCATGGCTCGGGTGGTTGCTGTTCTTGATGATTTTTCTGGCCTTCCTGTGACATCGGGTACTGTAGGTGTCCTGGAGGGCAGGCAGTGTGGCCCCAACTGCGCCACCCCCTGGAGAGGCCTGCGGGGCGGTGCCGTTTCCGTACCAGGCGGTGATAAAGCCCGACAAGATGCTCTAAATTGTGCATCTGTAAACGTTGAGCGTGTGGGTCTTAGGGGCAGAGTAGAAATTTCTTCAGCCTCCTGAGGTTGAAGAGGAGCTGTTGCGCTTTCTTCACCACTCTGTCTGTGTGGGTGGACCATTTCAGATTGTCAGTGATGCGTACGCCAAGGAACTTGAAGCTTTTTATTTGAAGCTTTTTTACTTGAGTTGGGGTGGTGGTTTGAAAGGATGATTAAAGTAAACCTTGAGCTTATTGCAGTTAGGTGGTCACACAGACATAACTTTCTAGCCAAACTGGACAGGGGTTAGCCCATTATGAACTGTCAATAAATACTAACTAGTAATATGCTAGCAGTTGGTGCCTGGTTCAAGACGGGCTTGCTTACAAACTTTTTGGTTGTTACATAATACAAATACAATAGAAATGTAATGAAAAAGTATTCTAACTAAGCTACTACAGTCAATATCATTGGTGGTAACTAGGCTATCATTAGTGCAACTATACTTTATTTACCTGTGACTTACTTTTTTTAACAAATAAAATTTCAAATTACAATAACAAATAAACATAGGACATCATTACAAGTATATTTTCTTCTTAAGACACATAAAATAACATTAAAGTAAAGCAAATAAACCAAAATAAGAAATACAAATCACTACACATTAATTGCCAGTGACAACAGTTTAAAAATATACAGTACCTCAAATAAAATAAACAGAAAAAGGTCAGGCTCCACATTTGTATAAACCCATGATGTAAGAATACATCGTTTTTTTCATTATTAACTAATTCTAGAGATTTAATAAAATATTTGATTTCAAGAAAAAAAAATATGGCATTTGGGGACAGATTTCAAATATTCGTTTTTACACCATTCATTTTTCCCATAGGGAATTCTAGAAACACTTCAAAAGCGTTTCATGTAGGCCCACCCTGGTACGACCCCCCCAACAACCGTGTACATCTCTCCAAGACAAGGTAACTTCCATCAATATTCTCACCTGTACTCACCACCCCCGCCCCCCAAAAAAAGTCTAATTAGCTGATAATATGGCTATCATAAAGAACTACAAATGCTTTGATGATGATCTGGACGAGACTGCCGAATCGAGGCAAAGGTAAGAATCTCTGGATTAACTATCTAATGTTAGCTAAATGTAGTAATGCATAAATTGGCAACATTTCTTTAAATGGACAATTCTGTGAACGGTCTTGTGCAAGTTTTAAATTGACACAATACCTGTTAGAAAAGGTGTCGGCTAGAGATGACGTGCAGGAGCTTTCAGGGATTTGTAGTTTTGTATGATGTCTACTTTGATGCAATTTTTTTTTTATTATCTGAGAGTGTATAGAGCCTAACATACTGACAAAAGTCACCCAGTCCGAGAGAGATCCACATGGCTATCAAAACATCACGCCAGGGCAAGCCCAAACAAAACACAGCCCCTATTTCAAGTGTTTCCAAAATCCCCTATGGAAAAAAGAATAGTGGAAAAACGATTGGAACCATTTCCCTGTTTGAACGCTAGGTTTTATGGGTATTATGACACCTCTACTGTGGGGCTCTATAAGGCGCAATGAGCAGTGCTGTATCATGAATACAGTCACAGGTAAATGGTGTTGTTTGGCCGACACAATAGCGGCCACCGACCACTACCCTAGGGTCTGGCAAAACACTGTTCAGGGTAGTGCACCACATGATGCAGTCCACACCATGTATCATTCACATCATCAGCCTTCATATACTGAGCGTTTGGAGATTTGCCAGCCACACTGCCCTCCACACCACCGTCCTCAATTCCCCCTACAACCTCCCTCCCAGGCTAGTTTTGGTTACCCTCCCTACTCCCATCCCCAGGAAAGGCTTGGGACACTCCTGCCCCCCATGGCTGCCCCAACCCTGCAACAGGAGCCACACCAAGATCTCCTCTGCACATCATTTAGTTGTCATACCATCAGAAACAAATATCTTTAATAGCATAATAGAATGTGGTAAACATATAGCACAGTATATGTGCATATGTTGGTGAGTTATCAAGAATATACGTCAATTCCAATCAAACGAATTGGACATGGAATTTCTCCAATGCAGTGTGATTCAATTCCTGAATTGACTGGAATTGTATGGAAGTCCAGAGAGGACATATTAATAAACAAATAACTCACTCCTTATGTCAAGATCACAGATTATTTATCTTATGAACACGACATAACAAAAGTTGTTTTGTCGAGATCACAAGATAAACTCTATCAAAAGGAGTGCCGGTATTGATTGACAGTATGGCCAAGACGGCAGAGTAGAGGTCTTCACGGATCCACCTGTACCCAAATAACAGAGACCCCAGCGGGTACGGATCCAGATTTTTTTTTATAATGTCACGAGTCTGGGTCGGATCTGATTGTCACTGGTCTTGGGTATGTGCAATTTTAACTGACTTGTCCAGAAAGACTCATACAGATTTGAATGCGACTGCAGCAGTAGAGTGAGAGAGAAATTGTATAATTTATGCTGCTGGTCTTTGCTTTTCACGAGAGTGGCACGCCTAGCTTGTTGTTGGTCAATCATAAGTCATCAAAGAGGCAATAGGGGCAAAACCTAGGAGATATCTAATCAATGGTAGATGGAATTAAAATGATAGAATTAAAAGTTAAAGGAGAAAGATTGGCTTCAACGACCAACAGGTAGGCTGCTACTTTATATTCGGAATGAAGTTGTTGTTTGTAATTGTTTAGGACGAGAACGCGCATGCAGCCTCAATTAGCCTAGCTAGCTAGCTTACATAAAGTAGCTTCTCCCAGTTTGATGCAGTCAAGAGAGGTACTAGTATGTAATCCTATTGGATGATAAATAGCGAGGTTATGACAGCTATTGGTTTACTATAGTGCGAGTCGGCTTGGTTGGTTGCTGTCTCTCCCTCCCTTCTCCTTGTTCCGTGTCACTCGCTCACACTCACAGTAGCCAACACACACAGCACAGCCCCTGCTAGAGCATCACCTCTCTCTACCTCCTCTCCATCACACTTCATCTGCTCCAGTTAATAAAGTAGCTTAAAAATGTACTTTTTTTGCTGCTGCACTCACTCGAATCGGGCCAGGTCTGGATCCGATCAGGCCTATAAGGAACGGGTCTAGTTGTCCTCGGCTTCATTCAGAATGGGTCTCTATATTTTTTAAATGTATTTATGCATATCGGCTCCGGATGGGAAAGCCCCAGGTCTATTTTGAAAGAAGGCCTTTACAGCAGAGCCCACGGTGGGTCAGCACATACGTTTTTATTGACTGCTACACTTAGGGATGGTACATTTCATGCTAACACCATGCTTTTATTTGTGTTTGGAGCACATTATCAGTTTATAAGTTAGAATATTAGCAAGCTAAATGTCCCTTACCTTGAGCTAAGAGGTACATTTGTTCCATACTCGATCATATTTAGAACAGGATAGCAACCTACATGAAATAACTTGTAATATTGGTAGTAACCATCTGGATGTCACCGTGATACAGTCTACTGTTGCTCAATGGGGAGAGTTTGCACTACAAATTAGCAAAACAACACAGGGCACAGTGTATCCTTCGCTCCTGAGTCCCGCTTGCCCGGCGCACTGCTGTCCTGCAGTAACTAACTTAGAGGGAAGTAGCTTGAAAGTGTAGCTAATATCAGGCCAGGGATTTTGCAGTCCAATAAAAACGGAATGATTCTGAACACTCCCAAGTCCCAGTTTCTAGACACAAGCATAAACTAGCTAACTGGGGAGGGCTCATTACGACAACTGACTGAACCGATTCTGTTTGTCCCCCACTCAACTCTTGCTGCTCGACATACAGCATACATTTTAGGCACCAGGCGTGCCTAAAATGGGCCTCTTCCTCTTGTGAGCTAGTTAGTTAGGTAGTCTTGTTAGCTAGCTAGTTTGTTAACTATGCTGGTTGTTAGCTTGCATAACTGATATGTGTATAATTGTAAGTGACATTTCATGTTTTATGGATAATATTAAAATATACAGCGTGGGTGAGCTCCATTCCTGACAGGCTGATCAGTTTCAATCAGCCTGCCAGCTAGTGTCAGGCATCATTCAGAGCTTAAATGCCCCATGAGCGCATTGCGATCAACGCAGCCACAGGGCTCCTTGATGAGGTGGTTATCGTGCATCTGAACAAATGAATGGATGATGCGTGTTACTTTTGATAATCTAGTGACAAAACGTTTTTGTTATGTAGTGATCACGAGATAAATAAATCGTAATCTCAACTAAATGAGGGAATTATCCATTTGTTCAAATGTATCTCTGGACCACCGTAGAATTGAGAAGAATGTGAGCCCAGCCCTGAAGTTGTTGGATCAGAGGTTTGATCTACATCACACAAAATATGAAAAGGTTGAAAAATGTCCAAAACATTGGACTGTTTTGTCTAGGATTCTGTCTGCAGTGCAAGGGGTTTACAAATGTATAGGCCAAATAAGTTGTGATACAACCGGAAATTCCTTGTTTGTCTTGGGGGGGGGGGGGGGGGTGCAGAAAAAGGTAATGTGCTTTCATCTACAGTGTTTTTTTTTGTCTATGCCAAGTTGGATGTGCCCTAACACTCTTTCCATGTCTTGGTAGGTCTAGCCATCATACATGTAGTTACAAACCAAATAATTTACAGTGACTCTTCAACACAATCTTTGCTTAAAGTTCTGACCGGTAATTGAATATTGTTGATGTGTGTCAGTGTGGTCACATACCGGTATGAATTGTTTGTGTCAATATCGTGTGCGACTCCATCTATAAGACATTTTATGTCATAATGGAACTTGACAAAGTCATGTTCTTAACTCTAAATCGAGGGGACATTTAGCAGTGCTGCAGTTGCTTCTCAAAGACTCCATCATCGCCATAGATGAGCTAGAGCATAATAAGAGCCAGTTCGCGCCCATTTTTCTTGCCCACCCAAGAGAGATGCTTCCTAGCCTACTCAATAGCAGTGGTCGCCATGTGAGGTGAGCGAAAAGTGCAACTAGCCCAATGAAACCCTCGAAAACAGCAATGTGACAGATTGATTGAAGGAGGTTGGTGTTCCTGTGTGTGTGTGTCTCTGTCCGTCTGTGAGTGTGTCCCTGTCTGTGTGTGTGATTGTGTGTGTGCTAGTGGGCGCTTGTGGCAAACAAAACACTAGGCTGGCGGTCAGAGACAGTATATGTCCCACAGCTATACCTGGCCTTGAGGGCTATTGTCATCAGCCTTTTCAGATGTGTCTTGTAAGTGCACCGTGACAAAAAACACAATTAAAGAGTGCCTTTGCGCCATACGCTTCGTTACCTATCGCCTTTCTCCTCCATTCGCACATTCACACCAACAGGCATCCTCACATAACTGTTGTCTCTAAGTGAGAGAGCGAGATTCCGATAAAGAGATGGAAGAAGAACAATGAAAGGTATGTGACTGAAAGCAAGAGAGAACAAGAGGAGAAGAGAGACAGACAGAGAAATGGAAGGAGAGCGGGATTGAGTGTGAGGTGATGCAGCATGACTAGGGTTGCAACATTCTGTGAAGTTTCTTCCAGAAATCCTGGTTGGAGGATTCTGGATTTCCAGCTTATTCCCTCCTGATTCCGGGAAACCTCCAACCAGGATTACAGGAAAACCAGGAGAATTTATTGAAAGTTCCTGGAATTTTGCAACCTTAAGCGTGACAAGTGCTTTGCATTCATCATATAAATATGAAGGACATTGCTCCTCCAGGAGTCTGTGCTTTTAATTTAGGCTTAGCAAGGGATGGGAACAGTCTCAATTCAGTAAAAAAGAAACAGCTCTCTGTCTATGTGTGTGTGTGTGTGGTGCGTGCGTGCGCCAATGATATCTATTCAAGGGCCAGGGCGGGCCTTGATTGTGATCAGTATAATGGTTTGGTTATCATGATGTGAATAATAACATAGCTGAATAAATGGATCTACTATGATTTCCTTTCCTTGAATCCATGAATTGGTGCTGCTTTCTATTGACACAGTTAATGGTTGTAATACTTCCGTTTCCTTCACACCAAGGAGGGCAAACGAAGGGCAGATGATATGGATACATGTCAAGAAAGACTGACTGAAATGAATTGTACCATAAATTGTGGTACAATAATCACCAAAAAAACTCAATCATTAGATACAATGGGACATAATATTCAGCAGTCCACCAGGACCACAACCTGTAGTGGGTACACCACGCTGCACTGTTTCTCAGTATCAACCATCTCCTCAATGTGAACCATGAACAGAGCTTTACGGGGTATGAGTGAGATGTGGTATATGACTGACAGATGTTGACAGGCTTTGGGACGTAACACAATTTGATGGAAGTGGACATGACAGACATGAAGCTGGAGTTTTCATGAGATAAACTTACCTCTCTTCCCTTTCCAATTCATATTAGGAAAAGAGGGAAAGTGAGACAGAAATTAGAGAAATTGAGGGCATCGCTGGAATTTTCACTTAGCATAAAACACTGAAATGGGTCATCACCGGTTTGATTTACACAAATGGCGAAAACATGGAAAGCAATCGTAATTCAACGTTTTGCCTTTGACAGCGTGTGGGATGCGCTACCGTGACTGACCACCCACTAAAACTCCAACACCAGGCTCCTACCACAAAAGGCCTTATCTCAAATGTGGTCGTGACAGATGCAGTTTTGCATCCAGTTATAAATAGCTTTGTCGCTCAGAAACAGATGTCTGAATCCGCGCTGCCACTTATTAGGCAAATGTATGGTGTTTGTGGACGTCGCACCACTTCTAATTGATCAGTTGTACACCGTACCATAAGAGTGACGTATGGGCTGTGGCCGTTGTTTTGATCTCTTCTCGCCAGAGACTTTACTACAGTGTTGGCACTTGATGTATCATCTTCCACTTTGGCACACAGCGGCCATCGCAGACACAGGATAGGAATGGGCATCGCCACAATAAGTGGTCACTAGTTCTTAGTGAAATGATCAAGCAATTCCTTCTGGTGTGGCACGGGCAAGAATCATTCAAAAATAGTTAACCAATACAGCATTTAAGGTTGCATTTCAACTGAAATATTTATCTGTGACAAGAGTTAAGTTGTTGTGGCCGGATGCATGCACACGGACTTCGGTCGCCAGCTGTACGGTGTTTCCTCCGACACATTGGTGCAGCTGGCTTCCGGGTTAAGCGAGCAGTCTGTCAAGAAGCAGTGCGGCTTGGCGGGGTCGTGTTTCAGAGGACGCATGGCTCTCGACCTTCGCCTCTCCCGAGTCCGCATGGGAGTTGCAGCGATGGGACAAGACTAACTACCAATTGGATATCACGAAATTGGGGAGATTTTTATTTTTTTAATTTTTTTTTAAGAGTTAAGTCGTTGTGTTATTGAAGCAACCAAGCCATTGGAGGAGGCCTATACTGACTGCAAAATTGTATTGCTGAAAGTCACTGAGATTAGTGACATTTGCATGAAAAAAATCCTTTCTTTCTGATCTGTATATTATGTTTTGTGACTTAAAGTGCCTTCAGAAAGTATTCATACCCCTTGACTTATTGCACATTTTGTTGTGTTACAGCCTGAATTTAAGATGGATTAAAATCACATTTTTCTCACCCATCAGCACACGACCGGAGGTTGGTGGCACCTTAATTGGAGAGAATGGGCTTATGGTAATGACTGGAGCGGAATCAGTGTAATGATATCAAATACACTACCGTTCAAAAGTTTGGGATCACTTAGAAATGTCCTTGTGTTTGAAAGAAAAGCAAATTTTTCGCCCATTAAAATAACATCAAATTGATCAGAAATACAGTGTAGAAATTGCTAATGTTGTAAATGACTATTATAGCTGGAAACGGATTTTGAATGGAATATCTACATAGGCGTACAGAGGCCCATTATCAGCAACCATCACTCCTGTGTTCCAATGGCACGATGTGTTAGCTAATCCAAGTTAAGCATTTTAATCGGCTAATTGATCATTAGAAAACCCTTTTGCAATTATGTTAGCACAGCCGAAAACTGTTGTTCTGATTAACTTCTTATGGCTGGGGGGGCTATTTTCACGTTCGGATGAAAAGCATGCCCAGAGTAAACTGCCTGCTACTCAGGCCCAGAAGCTAAGATATGCATAGTATTAGTAGATTTGGATAGAAAACACTCTGAAGTTTCTAAAACTGTTTGAATGATGTCTGAGTATAACAGAACTCATATGGCAGGCAAAAACCTGAGAAAAATCCAACCAGGAAGTGGGAAATCTGAGGTTTGTAGTTTAAGTGAATGCCTATCCAGTATACAGTGTAAAATTTGGTCCGATTGCACTTCCTAAGGCTTCCACTAGATGTCAACAGTCTTTATAACTTTGTTTCAGGCTTCTACTGTGTTTGGGGAGCGAAAAAGAGCTGTTTGAACCAGGGGTCTGGCAGAATGCCATTAGTTTAGTCAGGCGTGCGGCCTTGAGCACGAGCTCTGTTCCTTTTTCATTTCTAAAGACAAAGGAATTGTCCATTTGAAACATTATTGAAGATTTATGATAAAAATATCCTAAAGATTGATTCTATATATCGTTTGACATGTTTCTACAAACTGTAATAGAACTTTTTTGACTTTTCGTCTGGACCTAGTGCCTGCACCTTGTGCATTTGGATTACTGGACTAAACGCGCAAACAAAAAGGATGGACTTTATCGAACAAAACAAACATTTATTGTGGAACTGGGATTCCTGGGAGTGCATTCCGATGAAGATCATCAAAGGTAAGTGAATATTTATAATGCTATTTCTGACTTTTGTTGACTCCACAACATGGCGGGTATCAGTTTGGTGGCTGAGCTATGTACTCAGATTATCCCATGGTGTGCTTTTGCCGTAAAGCTTTTTTGAAATCTGACACAGCGGTTGCATTAAGGAGAAGTATATCTTTAATTCTATGCATAACACTTGTATCTTTCATCAACGTTTATGATGAGTATTCCTGTAAATTGATGTGGCTCTCTGCAAAATCACCGGATATTTTGGAGGCAAAATATTACTGAACATAACGCGCCAATGTAAACTGAGATTTTTGGATATAAATATGAACTTTATGGAACAACACATACATGTATTGTGTAACATGAAGTCCTATGAGTGCCATCTGATGAAGATCATCAAAGGTTAGTGATTAATTTTATCTCTATTTCTGCTTTTTGTGACTCCTCTCTTTGGCTGGAAAATGGCTGTGTTTTTTGTGACCAGGCGCTGACCTAACATAATCGCATGGTATGCTTTCGTCGTAAAGCCTTTTTGAAATCGGACACTGTGGTGGGATTAACAACAAGTTTATCTTTAAAATGGTATAAAATACTTGTATGTTTGAGGAATTTTAATTATGAGATTTCTGTTTGAATTTGGCGCCCTGCACTTTCACTGGCTGTTGTCAAATCGATCCCGTTAACGGGATTTCAGCCGTAAGAAGTTAAGCTAAATGGTATTGGTAACCATACGTGCCGTCAAAATAAACAGTACTATGGTGATGTGTATAATGAATAAACGGTGTGTGTGTGTTGTGAGGGTGATGCTGTTAGTGTCACACCCTGATCTGTTTCACCTGTCTTTGTGATTGTCTTCACCCCCCTCCAGGTGTCGCCCATCTTCCCCATTATCCCCTGTGTATTTATACCTGTGTTCTCTGTTTGTCTGTTGCCAGTTTGTTTTGTTTCGTCAAGCCTACCAGTGTTTTTCCCTCTGTTCCGTTCTCTTGAGTGTTCCTGTTTTCTAGTTTTCGCGGTGTTGACCATTTCGCCCTGCACCCTGAGCCTGCCTGCCTTCCTGTACCTTTGCCCCACCTATATGGATTACTGACCTCTGCCTACCCTGACCCTGAGCCTGCCTGTCATCCTGTACCTTTGCCCCACCTATATGGATTACTGACCTCTGCCTACCCTGACCCTGAGCCTGCCTGTCATCCTGTACCTTTGCCCCACCTATCTGGATTATTGACCCCTGCCTGCCCTGTCTTTGCCTGCCCCTGTTGGATTAATAAACTGTTGTTAATTCAATGTTGTCTGCATCTGGGTCTTACCTTGAAACGTGATATTACGAACTGGCCATGACTGACCTAGCAGACCCGGGCCAGCTGCACAACACCATCTCCTCCCAAGGAGCCAACATCGTTAGGCACGAGGAATTGCTTCGTGAGCTTATGGAGGGGGTCCAAACGTTGGCTGAACGCCATGACCGGGCGTTGGACATTTTGCTGGAGCAATTCCGCAGGTTGTCTGGGAGGCAGCCTACCACGGTGGTAACTCCACAGCCCCTCAGTAAATCAGCTGCTAGCAGCGCCGTCTCATCGGTCACTCTACCTTCTCGGGAGCCCCGCTTACCTCACCCGGAACTCTTCAATGGAGAGCCAAGCACCTGTCGGGCGTTTCTAGCTCAGTATGCCCTCGTTTGAGAGCTTCAGCCCTCCTCCTTCACCTTGGATTGCTCCAAGATAGCCTACCTCGTCACGCTGATGTTCGGGAGGGCTCTCACCTGGGCTACTGCTGTATGGGAACAACAGCCAGCTATATGCGTTAGTTTGGAAGGGTTCGTGGGAGAGGTGAAGAAGGGTTTTGATGCCCCATTCTCCGGGAGAAAAGCTTCCCGGAAGCTAATCCAGCTTCGGCAGGACTCCCGCAGTGTGGCAGACTATGCGATGGATTTCCGCACGTTGGCAGCGGAGAGTGCTTGGAACCAGGAAGCACTGTTCGATATGTTCCTGCACGGTGTCTCGGAGGAGGTCAAGGACATGCTTGCTGCTCGGGAGTTACCTACGGATCTCGATTCCCTCATCGTGTTGACCATCCGCATCGATAGGCAATTACGGGAACGAGAGAGGGAGAGAAATTTCGCTTGCACATCCAGGGATTCCACCTGGCCTCCGAGTCACCTCGGAAGTCCCCGACGGACCTGTTGCCGAGAGAACCCAAGGCTTTCTGACCTCCCCCGAGAGTCGCCAAAGACGGCCGAGTCACCGCTCCACGAGCCTATGCAACTAGGCAGAGCTGGACTGTCGCCAGCAGAACGACAAAACAGGATCAACACGAAGAGTTGTCTGTATTGCGGGACTCTTGGTCATTTTGTGTCCTCTTGTCCCTTAAAAAGACAGGCTCACCAGTGGAGAACATATGGAGAACTTTTCTGCTTCCCTTACTCGCACCCCTTTTCATGCCATTCTGCTGTGGGGAAACCAGTCTAAATCTCTCTGAGGTCCTCATTGACTCTGGGGCCGATGAGAGCTTTGTGGACGCTACCCTGGCTGCCGAGCTGAACATCCCCACTCAGCCCCTCTACATTCCCATGGATGTTAGAGCGCTGGATAGACGCTCTATAGGCCGGGTCACATAATACCACTCCCATCAACCTACGGGTGTCAGGGAATCACAGCGAGAATTTTCAATTTCTGCTCATCAAGTCTTCTCAGATTCCCGTGGTTTTGAGATTCTCCTGGCTCCGGCGACACAACCCACTCATCAACTGGTCTACGGGTGCCATCAGGTGTTCAACATGGCCCGGGCCACTTCGCGTCCGTCGCACCGACCCTATGACTGTGCGATTGACCTTCTCCCTAGCACCACGCCGGGGACGTCTGCACTCTCTGTCGGGATCGGAGACCAAGGCTATGGAGACCTACATTTGGGACTCCCTAGCTGCAGGATTTATCCGTCCGTCTTCCTCTCTCGCCGGTGCAGGGTTCTTCTTCGTGGAGAAAAAGGACAAGACCCTGCGCCCATGCATTGAATACCGGGGACTCAATGACATTACTGTTAAGAACGGTTACCCGCTACCACTCATTTCCTCAGCCTTCGAGCCGCTCCAGGGGACCACTGTGTTTTCCAAGCTGGATCTACGGAACGTCTATCACCTAATGCGGATACGAGAGGGGGGTGAGTGGAAGACCTCCTTCAACACGGCCAGTGGCCACTACGAGTATCTGGTCATGCCTTTTGGCATCACCAACACTCCTGCTGTGTTCCAGGCTCTAGTAAATTATGTTCTCTGTGACATGTTGAACCGGTTCATCTTCGTCTACATTGATGAAATCCTCGTCTGGATGACACATGCTCCACATCCGGCAGGTTCTTCAACGCCTTCTGGAGAATTAGCTGTTTGTGAAGGCGGAGAAGTGCGAGTTCCATCGCTCCACCATCCCCTTTCTGGGTTACATTATCTCTGCTGGGAGTGTCCAGATGGATCCCGGGAAGGTGAGAGTGGTGGTGGATTGGCCTCAGCCTACGTCCAGGGTGCAGCTGCAACATTTCCTGGGGTTTGCCAATTTTTATTGTCACTTTATCCGGGGTTACAGCACCCTGGCTTCCCCCGTCTGCACTCACCTCTACCAAGGTTCCGTTCACGTGGTTCTCTGCCGCTGACTGGGCGTTCCGGGACCTCAAACACCGCTTCACCATTGCTCCTATCTTGGTTCATCCTGACCCTTCCCGTCACTTCGTGGTGGAGGCCGATGCTTCGGGACGTCGGAGTGGGGGCTGTCCTGCCGCAATGTTCTGCCCTGAACCTTAAGCGTCATCCCTGCACCTTCTTCTCCCACCGCCTCAACGCCACGGAGAAGAACTACGATGTGGTGAATCGGGAGCTTCTCGCGTTGGAGAAATGGAGGTACTGGCTGGAAGGGGCGGAACATCCGATCATTGTGTGGACCGACCACAAAAAAACCTGGAGTATCTCCACACCGCCAAGCACCTTAACTCCAGGCAAGCGAGATGGGCCCTGCTGTTTACCCAGTTCAACTTTTCCCTCTCTTACCGGCTGGGGTCCAAGAACGTCAAGCCAGATGCCCCTCACCGTCCCTTGTCCCACATATCCCTGGATTTCGTCATGGGTCCCCCCCCCCGTCCGTCTGAGGGCAACACTGCCATTCTGACTGTGTTCGACCGGTTTTCCAAAGCCGCCCACTTCATTCCTCTCCCCAAACTACCGTCGGCCAAGGAGACGGCCCAGTTCAGGGTGCAGCCATCTTCCAGATCCATGGACTGCCCGTGGACATGGTCTGCCGACCGGGGGCATCAGTTCTCATCCCAGTTCTGGAAGGCGTTCTGCACCCTCATTGGGTCGTCGGCCAGCCTGTCCTCTGGGTTCAACCCCCAGTCCAATGGCCAGTCGGAGCGAGCCAACCAGGACCTCGAGACTACTCTGCGCTGCCTGGTCTCCGCCAACCCCATCACCTGGAGCCAGCAACTTGTGTGGGTGGAATACGCCCGCTACACCTTTCTCTGCTCTGCCACTGGCCTATTGCCATTTGAGTGTTCCTTGGGATATCAGCCCCCGCTCTTCCCCGAGCAAGAAGAAGAGGTCGGCATACCTTCTGCCCAGATGTTTGTCCGCCACTGTCATCGTAGCCCGGTCGGCCCTCCTCAAGACCACCTCCAGGTATCGACGACAAGCGGACCACCATCGGATCCCGGCATCATGGCTATCCATCATGGCTATCCACCCGGGATCTGCCCCTCCGGGAGGAATCCCGCAAACTCTCACACCGGTTTATCGGCCCGTTTCTCATCTCTAAAATTATTAGCCCTCTGCTGTTCGTCTTATGTTGCCCTGTACCCTTCGTATACACCCAACTTTCATGTGTCCAGAGTTAAACCCATGTCTCACAGCCCTTTGTCTCCTGTTTCCAGGCCCACCCCTCTCATCGACGGCCAACCGGCATACACGGTGAGGCGTCTCCTGAAGGTTCAACCTCTGGGCAGGGGTTTCCAGTTCTTGTTAACTGGGAGGGTTATGGCCCGGAGGAGAGGTGCTGGGTCCCCGCCAGGGACATCCTGGACCCAGGCCCCATCCGGATTTCCAACGCTGACACCATGGTCAACCAGGTATGCGCCCAGGTAAGATGCCAGGTGGGGTACTGTCACACACTGATCTGTTTCACCTGTCTTTGTAATTGCCTCCACCCCCTCCAGGTGTCGCCCATCTTCCGCATTATCCCCTGTGTATTTATACCTGTGTTCTCTGTTTGTCTATTGCCAGTTCGCTTTAATTCATCAAGCCTACCAGCGTTTTTCCCTCTGTTCCTGTCTCTTGAGTGTTCCTGTTTTCTAGTTTTTCCGGTGTTGACCATTTCTGCCTGCCTTGACCCTGAGCCTGCCTGCCATCCTGTAACTTTGCCCCAACTATCTGGATTACTGGCCTCTGCCTACCCTGAGCCTCCCTGCCATCCTGTACCTTTGTCCCACATATCTGGATTATTGACATCTGCCTGACCTTGACCTGTCTTTGCCTGCCCCTGTTAGATTAATAAACTGTTGTTAATTCGACATTGTCTGCATCTGGGTCTTACCTTGAAACGTGATAGTTAATCTGGCGGAATGGTCCTACCTCTGAATGGTGCTCATCATTCTGCTGCAGGACCTCAATACAAAGTTCTCCCAGTCGCATCATGTCCTCCAACCTCTTCTCCGTGGCAGCTTGAGCATCAGCTGTTACATTAGCACACAAACATGCCAGCACTGTGACACCAGCACACGGATTCACTTAAACACTAATTGGCACCCTGTATACTGTATTAGGAACACTGACAAACACTGCATATACTTTAACAAAACTAAACGAGGAGACATGACAGTGAAATATGACACAGTAACACGTGAGCCGGGCTGCACATACCCTCGATCTGAGCGTATTCGATCAGCTGGGAGTAGTTGACAAGGGCAGCTTTCTCCAAACATTTCTGGACCACCTTCTTCATCTCATCAGGAGGAACCGGTGTGGTGATGTCCTTCATCAAAACCTAGAATTATCCAAACACAGTCATAAGCCTAATGCCAAACACAACAAAACTGACTTCTAGATCCTTAAAAGAGTGACCCAAAACCTGTTTAGAGTGGATATCCCAACACATTCTGGTCTACACAACCGTCTGCAGTATGAAGAATACAGATACAATGTAGACTCAAAAGAATAACAACAGACCTAGACAGCAGACATAGCTTTTCAAGCACAACATACCCTTTCTAGTAGGGAGAGTGTCGCTTTAAGGGCCCCATCTGGTCGTCCAAAGGGGAAACAGTACCTGTGGATACAAGTGTGAGTGGACATCGCATCTACACCATTTTCAAGAAAGATACTTGTGGGAATGCTTGATGTACGAAAGGACGCCAATGCACTACATTGCACAAAAAAACATTTATTGACTATAGCCTACTGCATTCTTTGATTAGACAATGACCGGCACAAATATGTAGGTCAAACTGCTGGTGATCAAAATCAAATAAAATGGTATTTGTCACATGCTTCTTAAACAACAGGTGTGGACTAACATTGAAATGCTAGTCCTTAAAGTAGAGGTCAGAAGTGGGAGGCAAACGCCCATGACCACACATGTATTGCCTGCATAGTAGAGGTCGACCGATTATGATTTTTCAACACCGATACCGATTAATCGGTCGATTTTTATTATTTATTTGTAATAATGACAATTACAACAACTGAATGAACACTTAATTTAACTTAATATAATACATCAATAAAATCAATTTAGCCTCAAATAAATAATGAAACATGTTCAATTTGGTTTAAATAATGCAAAAACAAAGGTGTTGGAGAAGAAAGTAAAAGTGCAATATGTGCCATGTAAGAAAGCTAACGTTTAAGTTCCTTGCAAAGAACATGAGAACATATGAAAGCTGGTGGTTCCTTTTAACATGAGTCTTCAATATTCCCAGGTAAGAAGTTTTAGGTTGTAGTTATTATAGGAATTATAGGACTATTTCACTCTATACGATTTGTATTTCATATACCTTTGACTATTGGATGTTCTTATAGGCACTTTAGTATTGCCAGTCTAACAGTATAGCTTCCGTCCCTCTCCTCGCTCCTACCTGGGCTCGAACCAGGAACACATCGACAACAGCCACCCTCGAAGCAGTGTTACCCATGCAGAGCAAGGGGAACAACTACTCCAAGTCTCAGAGAGAGTGACGTTTGAAACGCTATTAGCGCACACCCCGCTAACTAGCTAGCCTTTTCACATCGGTTACACCAGCCTAATCTCGGGAGTTGATAGGCTTGAAGTCATAAACAGCGCAATGCTTGAAGCACAGCGACGAGCTGCTGGCAAAACGCACAAAAGTGCTGTTTGAATGAATGCTTACGAGCCTGCTGGTGCCTACCATCGCTCAGTCAGACTGCTCTATCAAATCATAGACTTAATTATAACATAATAACACACAGAAATACGAGCCTTAGGTCATTAATATGGTCGATTCCGGAAACTATCATCTCGAAAACAAAACGTTTATTCTTTCAGTGAAATACGGAACCGTTCTGTATTTTATCTAACGGGTGGCATCCATAAGTCTAAATATTCCTGTTACATTGCACAACCTTCAATGTTATGTCATAATTACGTCAAATTCTGGCAAATTAGTTCGCAACAAGCCAGGCGGCCCAAACTGTTGCATATACCCTGACTCTGCGTGCAATGAACGCAAGAGAAGTGACACAATTTCACCTGGTTAATATTGCCTGCTAACCTGGATTTCTTTTAGCTAAATATGCAGGTTTAAAAATATATACTTCTGTGTATTGATTTTAAGAAAGGCATTGATGTTTATGGTTAGGTACAGTCGTGCAACGATTGTGCTTTTTTCGCAAATCCGCTTTTGTTAAATCATCCCGTTTGGCGAAGTTGGCTGTCTTTGTTAGGAAGAAAAATTCTTCACACAGGTTGCAATGAGCTAGGCGGCCCAAACTGCTGCATATACCCCGACTCTGTTGCAAGAGAAGTGACACCATTTTTCCTAGTTAAAATAAGTTAATGTTAGCAGGCAATATTAACTAAATATGCAGGTTTAAAAATATATACTTGTGTATTGATTTAAAGAAAAGCATTGATGTTTATGGTTAGGTACACGTTGGAGCAACGACAGTCCTTTTCCACGAACGCCACCGCATCGATTATATGCAACACAGGACACGCTAGATAAACTAGTAATATCATCAACCATGTGTAGTTAACTAGTGATTATGATTGATTGTTTTTTATAAGATAAGTTTAATGCGAGCTAACAACTTACCTTGGCTTCTTATTGCATTCGCGTAACAGGCAGGCTCCTCGTGGAGTGCAATGTAATCAGGTGGTTAGAGCGTTGGACTAGTTAACCGTAAGGTTGCAAGATTGAATCCCCGAGCTGACAAGGTAAAAATCTGTCGTTCTGCCCATGAACAAGGCCGTTAACCCACCATTCCTAGGCCGTCATTGAAAATAAGAATGTGTTCTTAACTGACTTGCCTAGTTAAATAAAGGTGTACAAAAATAAATATATAATTAAAAATATATATTTAAAAAATCGGCCAAATCGATGTCCAAAAATAGCGATTTCCGATTGTTATGAAAACTTGAAATCGGCCCTAATTAATCGGCCATTCCGATTAATCGGTCGGTCTCTACTGCATAGCTCTCGGAACTCTGGTGATCTTGATTTGTCCTGTAATAATGGACTGGAAACCAGCAAATAGATGCTGACCTACAGGGCAATATCTCTCCCAAATGGGTATATCATATTTTAAGTGGATTTGAGGTGGTCCCTGTCAAACATGTCCCTTCGTGCATGGTGAGGAATTACCAAACAACTCTTATAGCCCTTAATCAACTTCGCTGTGGTCCCCCTTAATCCTGAACTATATGCACCCCGTTCCTGTCTGCTGCATATTAGCATAATCCCAACATTGTCTAGGCTATTGTTTACTGCCATTAGCCTATCGTTGAGGAGTGTTGCTATTGACCCCCGATGCTTTCAACAGCCCCCTCCCAACTTCTTGTCCCCATCTACCCTCTTTCCTCCTTGGGACCAGATGGAGGGCCCTTCACAGGCGTTGAACAAACCATCCTTCAAGGTCTGGGTCTGTTTCCATGGCCCTGACAATAAGGCCATACAACGCAATAATGGTGAATAGCAGCTCACAGATAATAACAATAATAATTTGGTGGGTGCTTATAGTTTTCCTATTTCAAGTTAGTATTGATATGGGAATTGGAAATGTTTTTTTTTGCATATCTCAACTCTCCTGAGACACCATCGGAGAATGGGGTCATGACTAGGGTCTGCCATTATGAACAGCAACCCTGGACCAATTATGGTCTTGCTCAAGGGCACATCAACAAATGTTTCACCTTGTCAGCTCTGGGATTTGAACTAGCAACCTTTCAGTTACTGGCCCAAAGCTCTAACTGCTAGGCTTAACTGCTAGTTACTAGTGCATTACTGACAAATGTTATGACATACCATCGTGTGTAATCACGTCAATCGTAGAGGAAGTAGTACCTAAAATGGATGATCTGGTTGTCCAATAGACTCAGGAGACGGCCTCTTATGTCCTCAAACTGTTCTCTCTCTTCCTCAGTCACTGTGCCCATTCCATCCGGCCTAAAAAAAAATACACATACAAATGTTTGATGAGCATTTCATTAAAGGGGCAATCTGCAGTTCACACAACAACAAAATACACCCGACACTTTTTGGGGCAAATGGCTTAGGGATGGGGTTGGAGAAAACTAACCAATGTCAAATTCATAGACTGACCATAAATTTGATCAAAATTATAGTTTTAACCGTGTTTTGAAGCTATACAGGGTTTGTTTACAAACAATAGAATAAAACAAGCTTATATTGTGTGGTTCTGATGGGGTTAGACAGTTGAACTAAGCTCATGAGGCATTTATAAGTAATATTCAAGAATGGCTATATTTCATTCATTTTAATGTCTGAAAATGGATGTAGCAATTGCAGATTGCCCTTTTAATGTTTGCAATGTACCCATTCCCTTCTTGCCTCTTCATGAATAGGCACTCTGGGGAAAGAGAAGAAAATGCAATCACTACCCAGACTGCTAGCCTTGACTTCCAGGGCTTTTTTCAGATGAACGATAAAGGCGCGCCCTCAAAACGACACTCACTTTCACCGGGAAGAGTGGGGGAGAGGTTGTCTGTGTTGTGCTTATAAAAGCCTATGCAGTGAGCTCCTGACCATGATGTATTAGCCTCTAGCAGGGGAGAATGACACGCATCTGCAACAATATTCGTGACTTGAAGATTAAAATGAAAACTAAGTCGAAACGGAGAAGCTGAACTGTGAATTGCATATGAAGAATTTACTGATTGTTTGTGTTTTTTTTGGTCTGTTTTTACTCCGCCAAGTGACTTTTAGAAAAAACAACGAAGATAATTCTAGAATAAATTAGTGTAAACCATCCCATCAAAAATGTGCCTGGTTTTAGAGTAAAAAAAATGTATCTCACATTTGAAATGCACAAAGGTAATTAGCTGTAATAAAGGACTTTGTAAAAAAAAAAATCTCATGAAATGGATTGACAATACAGTTGAATTCGGAAGTTTATATACACTTAGTTTGGATTCATTAAAACTTGTTTTTCAACCACTCCATAAATTTCTTTATGTCATTTTTCCAACAATTGTTTACAGACAGATTATTTCCCTGTATCACAATTCCAGTGGGTCAGAAGTTTACATACACTAAATTGACTGTACCTTTAAACAGCTTGAAAAATTCCAGAAAATGATGTCATGGCTTTAGAAGCTTCTTATAGGCTAATTGACATCATTTGAGTCAATTGGAGGTGTACCTGTGGATGTATTTCAAGGCCAACCTTCAAACTCGGTGCCTCTTTGCTTGACATCATCGGAAAATCTAAAGGAATCAGCCAAGGCCTCCTAAAAAAAATTGTCTGGTTCATCCTTGGGAGCAATTTTCAAACACCTGAAAGTACCACGTTCATCTGTACAAACAATAGTGCACAAGTATAAACACCATGGGACCAAGCAGCAGTCATACCCTCAGGAAGGAGACGCGTTCTGTCTCCTAGAGATGAACGTACATTGGTGCGAAGTGCACAAATCAATCCCAGAACAACAGCAAAGGACCTTGTGAAGATGCTGGAGGAAACAGGTACAAAAGTATCTTTATTCACAGTAAAACGAGTCCTATATCGACATAAACTGAAAGGCTGCTCAGCAAGGAAAAAGCCACTGCTCCAAAAACGCTATAAAAAAGCCAGAATACGGTTTGCAACTGCACATGGGGACAAAGATTGTACTTTTTGGAGAAATGTCCTCTGGTCTGATGAAACAAAAATAGAACTGTTTGGCCATAATGACCATCGTTATGTTTGTAGGAAAAAGGGGGAGGCTTGCAAGCCAAAGAACACCATCCCAACCGTGAAGCACGGGGGTGGCAGCATCATGTTGTGGGGGTGCTTTGCTGCAGGAGGGACTGGTGCTCGTCACAAAATAGATGGCATCATGAGGAGGAAAATGATGTGGATATATTGGAGCAACATCTCAAGACATCAGTCAGGAAGTTAAAGCGTGGTCTCAAATGGGTATTCCAAATGGACAATGACTCCATGCATACTTCCAAAGTTGTGGCAAAAAGGCATAAGGAGAACAAATTCAAGGTATTGGAGTGGCCATCACAAAGCCCTGACCTCAATCCCATAGAACATTTTTGGGCAGAACTGAAAAAGCGTTTGCGAGCAAGGAGGCCTACAAATCTGACTCAGTAACACCAGCTATATCAGGAGGAATGGGCCAAAGTTCACCCAACTTATTGTGGGAAGCTTGTGAAAGGCTACCCAAAACGTTTGACCCAAGTTACATTTACATTACATTTAAGTCATTTAGCAGACGCTCTTATCCAGAGCGACTTACAAATTGGTGCATTCACCTTATGATATCCAGTGGAACAACCACTTTACAATAGTGCATCTAACTCTTTTAAGGGGGGGGGGGTTAGAAGGATTACTTTATCCTATCCTAGGTATTCCTTAAAGAGGTGGGGTTTCAGGTGTCTCCGGAAGGTGGTGATTGACTCCGCTGACCTGGCGTCGTGAGGGAGTTTGTTCCACCATTGGGGTGCCAGAGCAGCGAACAGTTTTGACTGGGCTGAGCGGGAACTGTACTTCCTCAGAGGTAGGGAGGCGAGCAGGCCAGAGGTGGATGAACGCAGTGCCCTTGTTTGGGTGTAGGGCCTGATCAGAGCCTGAAGGTACGGAGGTGCCGTTCCCCTCACAGCTCCGTAGGCAAGCACCATGGTCTTGTAGCGGATGCGAGCTTCAACTGGAAGCCAGTGGAGAGAGCGGAGGAGCGGGGTGACGTGAGAGAACTTGGGAAAGTTGAACACCAGACGGGCTGCGGCGTTCTGGATGAGTTGTAGGGGTTTAATGGCACAGGCAGGGAGCCCAGCCAACAGCGAGTTGCAGTAATCCAGACGGGAGATGACAAGTGCCTGGATTAGGACCTGCGCCGCTTCCTGCGTGAGGCAGGGTCGTACTCTGCGAATGTTGTAGAGCATGAACCTACAGGAACGGGTCACCGCCTTGATGTTAGTTGAGAACGACAGGGTGTTGTCCAGGATCACGCCAAGGTTCTTAGCACTCTGGGAGGAGGACACAAGTTAAGCAATTTAAAGGCAATGCTGCCAAATACTAATCGAGTGTATGTGAACTTCTGACCGACTGGGAATGTGATGAAAGAAAAAGAAGCTGAAATAAATAATTCTCTCTACTATTATTCTGACATTTCACATTCTTAAAATAAAGTGGTGATCCTAACTGACCTAAGACAGGGAATTTTTACTGGGATTAAATGTCAGGAATTGTGAAAAACAATTTAAATGTATTTGGCTAAGGTGTATGTAAACTTCCGACTTCAACTGTAGAAGCTTGTAGTCTCTATCTCCCTATTAACTCCTTATTTGAATACATTGTTTACAAATAATCCTGCTCCATGACCACTACCCTTGTGTACCGTCCTCCTAAAGCTAATTAATCATTCCTGTCTGAACAACTCACCATTGCTGTCCCACTCTCCCCCAGCTTACTGTTGCTTGGCGATATGAATATTCACGTGGACTTATCTAACTCAAAACTTGCCTCCGATTTCATTGCTGATCTAAACAGTTTCAATATTACCCAACATGTCAATTCTCCCACTCACACTAAGGGACAATAACTTGATCTTATCTGCTCTGTTGGCCTCAACCTACGTCATATTTCTCCATCAGGTCCTGCTCAACAGACTGGAGGGCCTGGATGTTGAGGGCACAGCAGTCTCCTGGCTACAATCATACCTCACCAACCAGAACCAATACATATCCCTCAATGGCCATACCTCTGACTCCACTGTTCACACAGGGTGTCCCTCAGTGCTCTGTGCTGGGCCCCTTACTCTTCATCATCTACATCCTCCCCCTTGGTCAGATCCTCCACCACTTCAACCTTGACTTCCACTGCTACGCCGACGATACCCAGATCTACATCACCACCAAATCCCTCATCAGACCCACCTCAGTCAACCTCACCATTGATGACGCAATTGTCTCTTCCTCATCCCACGCACCTTGGCGTCATCCTGGACCCTCTCCTTCGACCCGCACATCCGACAGTCTGTCAAAACCTAATTATTCCACCTACGCAATATTGCCAAAGTCAGGTCCTCCCTCTCCTGTCCGCCTGCTGAAAACCTCATCCACGCATGTATCTTCTCCGGTCTCGACTACTGCAACTGACTACTCTCCGGCATCAACTCAAGCTCCCTCCATAAGGAGAACTGGTTCAGAACTCTGCAGCCCAACTCCTTAGCCACACTAAGTCCTGGCAAAAAAAATCACCCCATCTGCTGTGAACTCCACTGGCTCCCTGTCTCCCACCGCATTATGACAAGATCCTCCTTCTGACCTACAAAGCTCTTCACCACCTTGTCCCCCCTTACCTCTCTGACCTTCATCTACCAAACCATACGCTCACTCCGTTCCACCACAGCAGGCCACCTTGCCTTTCTCAGGTTCAAGCTCCAGAGCTTTGGCAACAGAGCCTTGTCCAGGTTTGCTCCAAAGCTCTGCAACTCCCTCTCTCCAGCAATCCGTGACTCTGAGTCCATCTTTCAGTCCCTACTAAAGCATCTCACTGTCTCTCTCTCACACACACACACACACACACACACACACACACACACACACACACACACACACACACACACACACACACACACACACACACACACACACACACACACACACACACACACACACACACACACACACACACACACACACACACACACACAATGACACATCACACTTTCCCCTTCATTAGCCCTACCCCCTTCTCTTTGTTTCATGTTTCTATCACTTCATGATGGAAATGCCTGGCGTTGTTTTTTGTTTAGTTTCCACAATTGTAAAGTGACCCTGGGTCAATGAAAAGCGCTATTTAAGTCCCATGTATTATTATTATTATGAACATAAGGCCTTCACTTCAACTCCGCTTAATTACCAAAAGGCACTAGTCTACAATGAAAAGCAGCCCTCTCTTCACAACCACACTTGTAAGGACAACTTGTAAACCCTGTTGTTCCCTAAATCTGTCAATGCATTAACCCCCCCTGCTGCCACCCCCTTTAACAAGCACCAGCTAATCGCAAAGTACCACAAAAAGGATAGCGCTAGGAGGGGTGGGTGAGTGTGCTCACTCATGTGATGGCAAGGACATTTTCTTTCATGGCGAGGTAAAAAGAAGGCAGTGGATTTCTTGTTCAGTTCCTCCCTCACACTCCAGCCCAAATGTCCAGCTGAAGATATAAGGGTCATGTTTTGCAGCTTCCCCATCTTCAGCCTTTGGCCATACACTAAGCCTCACACACTCAACCTTAGTCCCAGCCCAAGCCCATGGATCCTGAGAGCTGACCAGTTGCTGAAAATGAATTATACAAATATAGTCACATTAACACAAGCAAAACACCAGATTGCAAGGTTGGTCAATACTGACAGTTTTGTAGTATGGAGTCAGATAAGAAATAGACTATCACTTCAGTTGTTCAGTCCTCTGATACATAACATCTCTATGTTGACATCCTTGTCACATTCAAAGTGTACCAGCATTCTAAGCCAGCGTTGTTACCCAAAAATGGTTGGCAACAGGCCAAATTGAAAATACCCGGATAGGCCATTCAAATATAAAGTACAACCCCTGTGCTTGTCACTGGCTTTCCCATAATAGCTTTTCTCTGACTGCTATCAAATCCAATCAAACGTCCCTTCATGCTTGGCCGCACACGTCAGAGTTGGATGCAGTGCAACAGCTTGTCGAGGGCAGAGGCATTGTCGCTGCTAAATGAAGCGAGCGTGTTTGAGTGGAGGCTAAACGCTGACCCCCACTCACAAAGGGTTAACAGGCTCCAGGATGGGGCTGTAGGTTACTGTCAGGGTGTTTACAGTGGATATGGCTCATCTGTAAGTGTTGACTGTCATGTTCGAACACGCTCCAAACCTCAGGATCTCTGGGTTAATCACATCCGAGTGGGCGTCATCTGACGGTGAGGCAGCGGCCATGCGTGGCAGGGCACCGTGTGTGTGTGTGTCTCCTCCCTTTAGCAGCATGGGGAACAGGGATGGGTGACAGTTAGGAGACACAGGAGATGGGTGGCATGGGGGAGTCGGGGTTGCAGAAGTAAAAGCTCCTGTCACATTCCGAGCTCATGAGAGCCGGACATCTCTGAGAAGCGTGGGATAGGAAGCGACAGGTAAGGGAGGTGAGCAGAAGATGATGTGTCCACTGTCACTTTCCACACGGCTCATAACAGCTCACAGTGCTGCCCTTTGGCCCTCCTTGCCATGGACTCCTTTAACCTTGCTCTGCTACCAAACACACCTGTCTCCATGAAGATGGAAGCCAAACCTGCACGAACCCATGGCGGTGGCAAAGCTCAACGAGTCAATCAAAACCAGTGATCCACAAAAGTTGTTGCAAAGTTAGCATGTGTCTGCTTTTCAAGGACAACTTTTTTTCCAGAAATCACAAGCCACATTCACAACCATTGTACAAAGACTGTGATTGTGAAAGACTTACATTATCTGGCAGAAATTGAATTTTGTTCAACAGCCTCTAACTAAATAACTGAGAACCCGAAAATGACAGCTCTGATAAGGAAATAGTACCCTCAAATCAACCAGTTCTTTGACAACTATTGGTCTCCAAGTGCAAAGGCTAATCCCAAAATGCAGGGGTACGCACACACACATCACAAAAAAGGGCATGGGTTTTGTACACAGTAGATCTGACAGATTTCATATAATTCATATATTTTTAAATAAAGTATACATTCGCCAAGGTCCATCCCCTTCATTTAGAAACAGGCCCAGCAGTTTTGACAAGACAATTTACAGATTGCTTAAGGCTGTTGCATAAAACTACCTCCATTCTCTCGGTCTGTGGCCTCATGCTACTCAATGCCTCCACTCCATTCCGCACCCCCTCAGGCAACATCGAGAGTACTGAATAGGCATCAATTATTCAAATTAGGGCTCCAACTGACAAAAAGCCAGTTCCAGCAATCTCTCACGTTTATACGTGGTGATTACCCAGAGAGGCTAATCATTACTGTTCTAATTTGCTAAATTACTGAGCAAAGAGAGAAAGCACATATATTAGCATTTATCACAGGGGAAGTCAAGCAGAGGTTATTTGAGGTAAGTGGGGAAACTATTAGCCGTAAGAGAACAGTAAGTAGGAAACAGAGTGGAGCTGTTAAGCCGACAAGTGGCCAAGGTATACTGCTCATATCGGACTAAATACAATAAACGAATAACTTGCGTGTTAGTGTTAAACGTCCTGAAAATATGATTATATTTGATTATAACTATTTGTTGGATGTGAAACATTTTTGGGATGTAAAAACCTTAGATATTTAGTTCAATCTAAATGATAAAACTCAACCATATATGGTTGAAGAAATTGTGTGTAGAAATGAATCATGATCAACAACAAAAGAGAGAGAAAACAAGTAGGGAGGAATGGGAACAATTATCATTACCTATTAAAAGCTGATGCAGAACCTATAATTATTTTCTAATCATATTATGCTCTGATGCAGAGTTAAAAGCTAAGTAGTCATTTGTGAAAGTCTCTGTACACGTTCTCCCTCCTCAAATAATTGAGAAAAGAGACCCAACATAGCCACTGCAAAGAAGGAGCCAAACCGGGTGGTTACTATTATGGCACTGTCAAGTCCCTTTGCAAGACTCGTCTTCACATTACACAAAAGCCCCCAGTTTTTCTTTGAAATATTCTTTTAGCCAGGACACAAATAAAATCCTTGATTTCTGAAAGGAGAAATCCTGAAATGTGAAATAATAGGTATACACGCTTTTCTATATGTGTATGACAGCCTATGCATGAAAAAAAAATGTATTTGTTGCATGCGCCGAATATACAACAGATGTAGACTTTACTGTGAAATGCTTACTTACGAGCCCTTTCCCAACAACGCAAAGTTAAAAAGTAAGAACATTTTCAAATAAAAATAGATAACAATAATGAGATCATATACAAGGACAACCGGTACTGAGTCAAAGTTCACACACACTTAGGTTGGAGTCATTAAAACTTTTTTTACAACCACTCCACAAATTTCTTGTTAACAAACTATAGTTTTGGTAAGACATCTACTTTGTGCATGACACAAGTCATTTTTCCAAGAATTGTTTACAGACAGATTATTTCACGTAACTCATTATATCACAATTCCAGTGGGTCAGAAGTCTACATACACTTAGTTGACAGTGCCTTTAAACAGCTTGGAAAATTCCAGAAAATTACGTCTTGGCTTTAGAAGCTTCTGATAGGCTAATTGACATCATTTGAGTCAATTGGAGGTGTACCTGTGGATGTATTTCAAGGCCTACCTTCAAACTCAGTGCCTCTTTGCTTGACATCATGGGAAAATCTAAAGAAATCAACCCAAGACCTCATAAAAAACATTGTAGACCTCCACAAGTCTGGTTTATCCTTGGGAGCAATTTCCAAATGCCTGAAGGTACCACGTTCATCTGTACAAACAATAGTACGCAAGTATAAACACCATGGGACCACACAGCCGTCATACCGCTCAGAAAGGAGACGTGTTCTGTCTACTTGAGATTAACGTACTTTGGTGCGAAAAGTGCAAATCAATCCCAGAACAACAGCAAAGGATCTTGTGAAGATGCTGGAGAAAACAGGTACAAAAGTATCTATATCCACAATAAAACGAGTTCTATATCGACATAACCTGATAGGCCGCTCAGCAAGGAAGAAGCCACTGCTCCAAAACCGCCATTAAAAAGACAGACTACGGTTTGCAACTGCACATGGGGACAAAGATCATACTTTTTGTAGAAATGTGACCATCCTTATGTTTGGAGGAAAAAGGGGGAGGCTTGCCGAAGAACACCATCCCAAACGTGAAGCACGGGGGGTGGCAGCATCATGTTGTGGGGGTTCTTTAATGCAGGAGGGACTGATGCACTTCACAAAATAGATGGCATCATGAGGCAGGAAAATTATGTGGATATATTGAAGCAACATCTCAAGACATCAGTCAGGAAGTTAAAGCTTGGTCGCAAATGGGTCTTCCCAATGGACATTGACCCCAGGCATACTTCCAAAGTTGTGGCAAAATGGCTTAAGGACAACAAAGTCAAGGTATTGGAGTGGCCATCACAAAGCCCTGACCTCAATCCTTTAGAAAATTTGTGGGCAGAACTGAAAAAGCATGTGCGAGCAAGGAGGCCTACAAACCTGACTCAGTTACACCAGCTCTGTCAGGAGGAATGGGCCAAAATTATAACAAACTTATTGTGGGAAGCTTATGGAAGAATACCCGAAACGTTTGACCCAAGTTAAAAAATGTAAAAGGCAATGCTACCAAATACTAATTGAGTATATGTAAACTTCTGACCCACTTGGAATGTGATGAAAGAAATAAAAGCTGAAATAAATCATTCTCTCTACTATTATTCTGACTTTTCACATTCTTAAGATAAAGTGGTGATCCTAACTGACCTAAGACAGGGGATTTTTACTAGGATTAAATGTCAGGAATTGTGAAAAACTGAGTTTAAATGTATTTGGCTAAGGTGTATGCAAACTTCCGACTTCAACTGTACGTGTGAAATTCCTTTGTTCGTCATTTATCTCGGTCGGAACCAAGCCTTCTCGGAAAGTTGTTGGCCTTCCGGCTGTATGACTCTGATTGTCCGAAAGGGGTCTCCCCTTTCCCTTCTTCTGTGGTTGTTCACTCTGGAAGATAACCAGCCATGCCGACGTTTCCCATTGGTGACGAGCGTAGTAGGATAGTCTCACTTAGATTCGCTTTTCTTAATATCTGACTTAACACAGCTAACCAGCTATACCAGTGATTGTCTGAGGTGAGCTTCTCGCCTCTTCCTCCTTGTGTTGGTATTTAGGATTCGGACCAGGATGGACATGAGCTACAGCTACATTAAAATATGTAGCTCTCGCCTCACGTTTCCTGGTCTAATGTTAATTTCGTTACAAAGGCTTTTTATGTACTCTGGCCAAAAGGGGTGTTCCGTCATGCTGACAAGCTCTCTGACCTCACTCGGGGCGTGGCTATTTATTGTGCAAAGGATATGTTTAGAAGTTATCTCTTATGACTCCTAAAATCACATTCCTCTCTTAACAGAAATACTCTCCTCATTTTTCATATTATATGTACAACATATTGGATGGAAACTTGACAGATAAAGGGGGTATTCTTTCCAAGTTACAGTATTTGGTCCATAGTTTTTTAATAACATCACAAAATGAAAAACAATATGACATTAATTGTCTACATCTCCCCACTGACCATTTCCCACATTCCCCATGTTAGAATCATTGTTCCATTATCCACTTTTGGACGTTAGAATTTTGGGCGGCAAAAGTGTCTGTGGCAAAGGCATTCCTTTAGTTGATACCAAAGGGTAAAGAGAGACTTCTCTGCTGCTTAATTTACGACCGAGTGTGAATGGTCGACCATCCAGCAGCTCTCCTTCCCCTCTGTGGGAGAGAGAGAGGCCTGATTACTGTTACCCTCCCACCAGTCTGATGTGACCCATTCTGATCCACACAGGACAGTCATGACAGTCACCCACCTGACCAAGGCCCTTCTCCCCCGATTGCTCAGTTTGGCCATGCGGCCAGCTCTATTGAGAGTCTTGGTGGTTCCAAACTTCTTCCATTTAAGAACGATGGAGGCCAATGTGTTCTTGGGGACCTTCAATGCTGCAGAATTTTATTTTGTACCCTTCCCCAGATCTGTGCCTCGACACAATCCTGTCTCGGAGCTCTACGGATAATTCCTTCGACCTCATGGCTTGGTTTTTGCTCTGACATACACTGTCATCTGTGGGACCTTATATAGACAGGCATGTGCCTATCCAAATCATGGTGGACTCCAATCAAGTTGTAGGAACATCTCAAGGATAAGCAATGGAAACAGGATGCACCTGAGCACAATTTCAAGTCTCATAGCAAAGGGTCTGAATACTTATGTAAATAAGGTATTTCTGTATATAACAAAAAAAATATATAATAATGTTTTCGCTTTGTCATTATGGGGTATAGTGTGTAGATTGATCCATTTTAGAAAAAGGCTGTAACGTAACAAAATTAGGAAAAAGGGAATGGGTCTGAATAGTTTCCAAATGCACTGTCTGTGTGGAGGGACAATGAATGGAAGTGTATGAACAACATTGAGTCTTTTTACTAGTTATTGATATTTTCTTCTTGAATGGAACCATCTGAGCTCCGGACACAACATTTCAGTTAATCAAACAGTAAAAGCAAAAACCCGTAGTTGATGTAGTACAACACTTTTGTAACTTGTTTGTGGAGCTTGTCAATGTATGTACCTATTGCCATGAATGTGGGAGGCGCAGAAAGCATAGCTGTAATGCAGGAGGGTGGGGTCGACCAGGATGTTGTCCCCAGAGTACTCCATCAGGTCCCGGAGGTAGCTGAGGTGGCGGTGGCAGCCCCTCACACCGTAGCGGGCGCAGTACTCATCCAGCACAAACACCTGACCTGGACTGAACCATCCCTGTGGACACAAACAGATGACAGGCTAGAGAGGCAGGGGAGCCTGCCACTGATTGTCTCGGACTGGAATCTGTTGAAAACAATTGATAGATAATTACGGCTTCTTTTTTGGGGGGGCGGAGATTGGAATTCCGAACTACTTACACATTTTAATTTACTTGTAAAAGGATGGGAGCAGATAAGTAGGGGGAAGAATAAAGGGATTCGACAAGTGTAGGGCTGATGTGGGTATCGAACCATGATCCCCACCGCAGCGGGGGATGTACAGTGCATTCAGGAGGTATTCAGACCCCTTGAGTTTTTTCACATTTTGTTACATTACAGCCTTATTCTAAAATGGATTAAATAGTTTTTTTCCTCATCAATCTACGCACAATAACCCATAATGACAAAGCAAAAATTGTTTTTTTAGAAATGTTTGCTAATTTATACAAAATTGAAAATGGAAATATGACATTTACATAAGTATTCAGACCCTTTACTCAGTACTTTGTTGAAGTACCTTCGGAAGAGATTACAGCCTTAAGTCTTTTTGGGTATGATGCTACAAGCTTGGCACACCTGTATTTGGGGAGATTCTCCTATTCTTCTCCGCAGATCCTCTAAAGCTCTGTCAGGTTGGATGGGGAGCGTTGCTGCACAGCTATTTTCAGGTCTCTCCAGAGATGTTAGATCGGGTTGAAGTCCGGGCTCTGGCTGGGCCACTCAAGGACATTCAGAGACTTGTTCCGAAGCCATTCCAGCGTTGTCTTGGCTGTGTGCTTTGGGACGTTGTCCTGTTGGAAGGGGAAACATTCGCCCCAGTCTGAGGTCATGAGCGCTCTGGAGCAGAGTTTCATCAAAAATCTCTCTGTAATTTGCTCCATTCATCTTTGCCTCGATCCTGACTAGTCTCCCAGTCCCTGCTGCTGAAAAACATGCCCACAGCATGATGCTGCCACCACCAAGCTTCACCGTAGGGAGGGTGCCAGGTTTCCTCCAGACGTGACGCTTGGCATTCAGGCCAAAGATTTCAATATTGGTTTCATCAGACCAGAGAATCTTGTTTCTCATGGTCTGAGAGTCTTTAGATACCTTTTGGCAAACTCCAAGTGGGCCATGATGTGCCTTTTACTGAGGAGTAGCTCCCACTCAGTTATGCCGAGCGGCCAGTTCTAGGAAGAGTCTTGGTAGTTCCAAACATCTTCCATTTAAGAATGATGGAGGCCACTGCATTATTGGGGACCCTCAATGATGAATACATTTTTTGGTACCCTTCCCCAGATCTGTGGCTCGACACAATCCTGTCTCGGAGCTCTACGGACAATTCCTTCGACATCATGGCTTGGTTTTTGCTCTGACATGCACGGTCAACTGTGGAACATTATATAGCCAGATGTGTGCCATTCCAAATCATGTCCAATCAATTGAATTTACCACAGGTGGACTCCAATGAAGTTATAGAAACATCAAGGATGATCAATGGAAATAGGATGTAGCTGAGCTCAATTTCAAGTCTCATAGCAAAGGGTTAGAATACTTATGTAAATAAGGTATTTCTGTTTATTTTATTTTAAATGCAAACATTTCTAAAAAACTGTTTTCCCTTTGTCATTAAAGGGTATTGTGTATAGATTGCTGAGGATTTTTTAAATATTTGTTATCCATTTTGGAATAAGGCTGTAATGTATCAAAATGTGGGAAAAGTCAAGCGGTCTGAATACTTTCCATAGAAGAGAGCATTACTGCTCGACCAGACTATGGGCCATAGTTATGCCTTTTATGCCAACATTCTATTGATTGGAAACTAGATGATTTTTTATTTAATTGAACAACTTGATTATGTTAAAAACTAAAGTACACATTGATTTTCAAAACTAGAGTACACATTTTCAAACAAAAAATAAAGGCAATCTATGAGTTTAAAGCAGGAGCTATGACAGAAGCTCAATTATCACTGTAAAGTACAGCATACAGATAAGATATAACCCTCTGCAATAAGCTGTTAAAGGAAAGATTCACCCATTTTGAATGTTATATTGTTTTTGTGCATCTCTGAGAGATGTTCTATTGATTCCCTGGGTCATTTCATGTTTTCATGTGTATCAGAACTATTGCTGTTCAAGCAGGCAGATATTTGGCTGGTATGACGTAGCATTGCGATAAAGCAGCTCTCACTACACTGGAAGTTAATAGGAAAACTACTTTTCGATTGGGAAATTGTCTATCATACATGTCAGATTTCAATACTGATCATATTTTTGCGATATTCCTACCTTGAGAAATGTGTAATTTAGCAGAGCGTCCACCACATTTATCCTATTTGTCTGCCTCTTCAGTCCAGGGTGCATTGCATGGTGCCGTTGCATGGCCATTACAAATGTCAGACCTCACTCTGTGAGGCACATCGATCTGCAGGTTGAACATGGTGAGATTCTAGACTAAATTGATAGCTGTATTATCGCCTAAACAAACTGCACTAACTAGCTACTTCACATGCTGATATTGACTTTGGTATTATTGTGTCTCCCTACTGTACGTTTGCTAGCTAGATACCTAGCTAGCCAGCCAGCCAACCCATAGAGAGCATTGCAGTGGGTTTTGTAATTGACTTGAGCAGCAACAGATTTTCACATGTTGCTACCAACCTTACCAATGACAAAATGAAACATTTGTTCACAAAAAATTGTGTTCTCACATATGAGTGTTATTTAACACTGTAAATTATAAGAATGAGTGGTTTTCAGTGGATTTATAATTTAAAGAGAAACTCCCAGACTATTTCCAACAAATAAACAAAGGAGCGTAAGGTTAACAACAAACAATTAATTCATTGGCAAAAAATGTCACGCGTGAAATAGGAAGTTTGGAGCGATCTGAAATCCTGGAACATTCATTAGTTCATTCATCCTGCGCATAATAACAAAATTAGGCATGAATCTTACAAACCTAATTAAGACTCCTCTCGGAAGAAATATTAACAAATTAGCACCTCCGCTGAGCAGTCGCCCACGACAACGCCAATAGATCCCTGGCATAGCAACCGAGACTCTTTGGGTGGCTATGGTTGACTTGGGAGCAACCCAGACATGCGCAATACTGTGCCCCCTGTCTGAGTTTGGCTAGTTTCTATTTCCACATTAATGATGCTCTTGATATACTTTTACATGGAAGGCTGAATAAATATAAAATACTTTTTTCATATTTTGTGTCAGAAACAAAATGCCGATGGATACAAATGATAATACGCTGCCCACACCGCTTGCGTCAAATTGCAAAATAAATGTACACATACATGTTATTCAATCATTGCACCCACACTGCTCTCGTGCGTCAACGAGCGTCTGCGCAGCCAGCGCTAAAATAGAACTTGGTTCTATTTGGGATGCTTGACACGCTGCAAGTCCCGCCTCTCCCATCTCCTCATTGGTTTTTAGGAGCATATACTCACGTGCCATCTCCTCATTGGTTTTGAGGAGCATATACCCACGTGGGTGATTGAAAGATGAACTGAGGTCCACACTCCAGTCCAGTTGGAAGTGGTAATGCACCTTAAAGTTGGTTGCCAACTGTCATATAATGTCCAAAAAAGAAGAAGAAGCATGAAGGAGGAGAGAGTACTAGAAACAAACTTGGTTTACCCTTTTATCTGTGGATTAATTGTCGGAGTAGAAGAGTTTGTGCATTTCAGGTAAAATAACAACCCAATGTTTATATCCCAGGACAAGTTAGCTAGAAACAGCAAGCTAGTTAAATAACCATAAATGTTTAATGCTTTTCGACATGTCTCCAAATTAATATAGTTGGTTCAGAGTTCGTTTTGATATTTCATCCTGCGTGTCCTGATCGCGTCTGGTGTGGGTAGACAAAATCCACGCGGACACACGCGGTCTGGTCAGCATGTAAGCAGCTCCAATTCTCGGTCTTCCTCAAACTGAAAATAAAAGCAACCTTGAGCCATCCTAATAGGGACTGGGATACAATAGGATTCCTTCATGTCTTAATGTACTGGCAGCCTCTTTGTACAGTCAATCAAAACAGGCTCCACTAAGACAGTTGGATATGACCTGACTAGGAGGCATTCACCACACATTTCCTTTTAGGCATTCTTTCTCTCATTTCCTTTTCTATCGCTCTGTCACTCCTACCTCTCCAATTCTCCCTCCCCCTTTAGTTATTCATTCTCTTTTCCTCCCTCTCTCCATCTGAATCGTTCCCCCTCTCTCTCTCTTTCTCCCTCTCTCCATCTGAATCATTCCCCCTCTCTCTCTTTCTCCCTCTCCATCTGAATCGTTCTCGCTCTCTCTATCTGAATCGTTCTCTCTTTCTCTGTTGGATCTATTAATATCACACTACAAAAGAATACAGCCGAGCGCCCTGCAGCCTGGCAGCATGTGACAAGATGTTCCACTGTGACAGATGGCCCACTCAAGTCTTGGCGCTGACCGCTCAATTAGCCATTAACGAGCTGACTGCCTCGTTAGCTCTCTCTAACGAACATGGTTCCTGTGTGCTGAGTGACAGGGGATCTGCTTGGCCTGGTCTTGGTCAACTCTGTGTCATGGCTCTTGTAAATGTGACCCCTTGCAAAATGGAACCAGCTGGAATTAAAGTTGTCATGTCACTTTTTGAAAAACCTAACCTGCTGAACATAGGCTGTTTTGTGCACATTGTTTTGTGTGGAAGAGGTGAAAAAAGTATTTTTGTCCATCAACAATTTCTTTTTTATTTATTTCACCTTTATTTAACCAGGTAAGCTAGTTGAGAAGAAGTTTTCATTTACAACTGCGACCTGGCCAAGATAAAGCAAAGCAGTGCAACACAAACAACACAGAGTTACACATGGAATAAACAAGCATAGTCAATAACACAATAGAAAAAAAGAAAGTCTATATACAGTGTGTGCAAATGACGTGAGGAGGTAGGCAATAAATAGGCCATAGTAGCGAAATAATTACAATTTAGCAGATTAACACTGGAGTGATAAATGAGCAGATGATGATGTGCAGGTAGAGATACTGGTGTGCAAAAGAGCAGAAAAGTAAATAAAAACAATATGGGGATGAGGTAGGTAGATTGGGTGGGCTATTTACAGATGGACTATGTACAGTTGCAGAGAACGGTTAGCTGCTCAGATAGCTGATGTTTAAAGTTAGTGAGGGAAACAGCTTCAGCGATGTTTGCAATTCGTTCCAGTCACTAACATGCAGAGAACTGCAAGGAAAGGCGGCCAAAGGAGGTGTTGGCTTTGGGGATGACCAGTGAGATATACCTGCTGGAGAGAGTGCTACGGGTGGGTGTAGTTATCGTGACCAGTGAGCTGAGATAAGGCGGAGCTTTACCTAGCATAGACTTATAGATGACCTGGAGCCAGTGAGTCTGGCGACGAATATGTAGCAAGGGCCAGCCGACTAGAGCATACAGGTCGTAGTGGTGGTTGGTATAAGGGGCTTTGGTATCAAAACGGATGGCACTGTGATAGACTGCATCCGGTTTGCTGAGTAGAGTATTGGAAGCTATTTTGTAGATGACATCGCCGAAGTCGAGGATCGGTAGGATAGTCAGTTTTACGAGGGTAAGATTGGCGGCGTGAGTGAAGGAGGCTTTGTTGCGAAATAGAAAGCCGATTCTAGATTTGATTTTGGATTGGAGATGCTTAATATGAGTCTGGAAGGAGAGTTTACAGTCTAGCCAGACACCTAGGTATTTGTAGTTGTCCACATATTCTAGGTCAGAACCGTCCAGGGTAGTGATGCTAGTTTCAGACATTCTCAAATATCAAAACAGCCTTTTATAGAAGATTAAAACAACTACTAAAGACAGTAGGAACACAGAAAACCCATGCTCCTCCTTGCGTAAACATCTTTACTCAACGGGATAGAACCAAGCTAAGCAAATCCTTGCTCGATTCATTTTTTGTGGGTGCGGGTGTGGGCAGCGAACGGTTGAAAAGCATGCATTTGGTTTTACTAGCGTTTAAGAGCAGTTGGAGGCCACGGAAGGAGTGTTGTATGGCATTGAAGCTCATTTGGAGGTTAGTTAACACAGTGTCCAAAGAAGGGCCAGATGTATACAGAATGGTGTCGTCTGCGTAGAGGTGAATCAGGGAATCACCCACAGCAAGAGCGACATCATTGATATATACAGAGAAAAGAGTCGGCCCGAGAATTGAACCCTGTGGTACCCCCATAGAGACTGCCAGAGGTCCGGACAACAGTTTCTCCGATTTGACACACTGAACTCTGTCTGGTGAACCAGGCGAGGCAGTCATTTGAGAAACCAAGGCTATTGAGTCTGCCAATAAGAATACGGTGATTGACAGAGTCGAAAGCCTTGGCCAGGTCGATGAAGACGGCTGCACAGTACTGTCTTTTATCGATGGCGGTTATGATATCGTTTAGTACCTTGAGCGTGGCTGAGGTGCACCCGTGACCAGCTCGGAAACCAGATTGCACAGCGGAGAAGGTACGGTGGGATTCGAAATGGTCAGTGATCTGTTTATTAACGTGGCTTTCGAATAAAAATTGCAGAAACAAAATAGGAAGGAGGGAGATGTTGATTAAAAAAAGTTTTACTTTAAAATTGACATTTTATTTGCTTTAGATTAGAACAACCATCTACACCATTTTAACCAAGAGTCCATGATGTTGGTTTATTACTTTCCGTCAAAATCAAATGATTCAATAAATGTATGTAATCTTTTTTTTTTTTAAACACTGCTTCATGTCACTAGATGATGAACTGCTCATTTACATTATTCATTTACACTACAGTTGACTTACAGCACCCTCAGAAAGTGTTCACACCCCTTGACTTTTCCACAAAATAATTGCATTACTGCCTGAATTTAAAATAGATTTTTTTTGTCACTGGACTACTCACAATACCCCATAATGTCAAAGTGTAATTATATTTTACAATTTTCTTTACAAATTCATAAAAAATGAAAAGCTGAAATGTCTGGAGTTAATAAGTATTCAACCCCTTTGTTATGGCAAGCCTAAATACACTCAGGAGTAAATATTTGCTTAATAAGTTCCATGGACTCAATAATAGTGCAATAATAGTGTTTAACATGATTTTTGACATCCTCATTTCTCTAACCCACACATCTGTAAGGTCCATCAGTCGAGCAGTGAATTTCAACCACAAAGACCAGGGAGGTTTTCCAATGCCTAGCAAAGAAGGGCACCTATTGGTAGATGAAAATAGAAAAAAACACACACCCATTGAATATCCCTTTGAGCATAGTGAAGTTATTAATTACACTTTGGATGGTGTGTCAATATACCCAGTCACTACAAAAATACAGGCATCCTCAGTTGCCAGAGAGGAAGGAAACCACTCAGAGATTTCACCATGAGGCCAATAGTGACTTTAAAACAGTTACAGAGAAGGAAGCCTGTACAGAATACATCGTGTTAGCAACAAGGCACTAAAGTAATACGGAAAAAATGTGGCAACGCAATTCACTTTTTGTCCTGAATACAGAGAAAGTGTAACGTCCAGCAAATCCAATAGTGGTGGCTGATTCATGTTATGGGTATGCTCATAATCATTAACTTCTTTGGGACAGGGGGGCAGTATTGAGTAGCTTGGATAAAAAGGTGCCCAGAGTAAACTGCCTGCTACTCAGTCCTAAAAGCTAGAATATGCATATTATTAGTATATTTGGATAGAAAACACTCTGAAGTTTCTAAAACTGTTTGAATGATGTATGTGAGTATAACAGAACTCATATGGCAGGCAAAAACCTGAGAAAAAATCCAACCAGAAAGTGGGAAATCTGAGGTTTGTAGTTTTTCAACTCGTTGCCTATCCAAGATACAGTGGAAATGGGGTCATATTGCACTTCCTAAGGCTTCCACTAGATGTCAACAGTCTTTAGAACCTTGTTTGATGCTTCTACTGTGAAGGAGGGGGGAATGGGAGCTTGAATGAGTCAGAGGTCTGCCAGAGTGGCATGAGCTTGTCACGCGCGTTCATGTGAGAGGTAGCTTGCGTTCCATTGCAATTCTAGAGACAAAGGAATTCTCCGGTTGGAACATTATTGAAGATTTATGATAAAAACATCCTAAAGATTGATTCTATACTTAGTTTGACATGTTTCTACGAACTGTAATATGACTTTTCGTCTGAACTTTCACCTGGACCTGCCCGCGCGTCGTGAGTTTGGATTGTGTACTAAACGCGTAAACAAAAAGGAGGTATTTGGACATAAATGATGGACTTTATCGAACAAATTAAACATTTATTGTGGAACTGGGATTCCTGGGAGTGCATTCTGATGAAGATCATCAAAGGTAAGTGAATATTTATAATGCTATTTCTGACTTTGTTGACTCCACAACATGGCGGATATCTGTATGGCTTGTTTGGGCTCTGAGCGCTGTACTCAGATTATTGCATGGTATGTTTTTTCGGTAAAGCTTTTTTGAAATCTGACACAGCGGTTGTATTAAGGAGAAGTTTATCTAAAGTTCCATGCATAACACTTGTATTTTCATCAACATGTATGATGAGTATTTCTGTAAATTGATGTGGCTCTCTGCAAAATCACCGGATGTTTTGAAAGTAAAACTTCACTGAACGTAACGCGCCAATGTAAACTGAGAGTTTACTTTATCGAACAAAACATACATGTATTGTGTAACATGAAGTCCTATGAGTGTCATCTGATGAAGATAATCAAAGGTTAGTGATTCATTTTATCTCTATTTCTGCTTTTTGTGACTCCTCTCTTTGGCTGGAAAAATGGTTGTGTTTTTCTGTGACTATGTACTTACCTAACATAATCGTTTGGTGTGCTTTTGTCATAAAGCCTTTTTGAAATCTGACACATTGGCTGGATTCACAACAAGTGTGGCTTTAATTTGGTGTATTGCATGTGTGATTTCATGAAAGTTTAATTTCTATAGTAATTTATTTGAATTTGGCCCTCTGCATTTTCACTGGATGTTGGCCATGTGGGACGATTTCGTATCCCAGAGAGGTTTTAAGGACTGTGGAGTTTTTCAGGATAAAAATGTAAAGGAATGGAGCTAAGGACAGGCAAAATCCTAGAGGAAAACCTGGTTCAGTCTGCTTTCCACCAGACACTGGGAGATTAATTCACCTTTCAGCGGGACAATAACCTAAAACACAAAGCCAAATCTACACTAGAGTTGCTTACCAAGAAGACAGTGAATGTTCCTGAGTGGCCGAGTTACAATTCTGACTTAACCTGTTGGGGACAAGGGGTGATATTTTCACTTTTGCTGAAAATCGTATGATTTTTAAACGGCCTCGTACTCAATTCTTGCTAGTACAATATGCATATTTTTAGTACCATTGGATAGAAAACAACCTCTAGTTTCTAAAAACGTTTGAATTTTTTCTCTGAGTTGAACACAAGTCATTTGGCAGCACTTTCCCTGAGCAGGAAGTAGAATGCAAGATGTCTATGCTCGCTTCAACGCTCTGCCTATACATGGTCATGCCACCTATGACCCGAAACACACCTCACACGCCTTCCTCTGGGTGTCAAGAGGACGTCAGAGGAGAAATTTTGTGTTTATCTTGTTCTGACGTGAAATAAGACCTATTTCTTTGACGTGACCGTCCATTTCCGGAAGTCTGAAGTGCGCGACTTTGAAGAGAGATTGTGTTTTGTTTTGCTGCCGTTTCGGATGTCAACTATCTCCGGCTCGGATTTGATTTGATAAATGAGACCATATCATCGTAATGTATGTGTTTTCAATATAGTTTAATCAGATTATTTGAATTTTTTCGGGAGTTTTGTCGTGTTCCGTCGTGTGACTTTGTTTACTTGGAGAGATCCGTGCCACGCGACTAGTACCCATGCTAAATGAAGTGGGAAAGGTACCATTCTGAATGTAATGAACGACTCATCTGGACTAAGGACATCTTGATCAACATTCTGATGAAATTTCAGCAAAAGTAAGATCCAATTTATAATGCTATTTCATATATCGGTGTGCATGTGAACTGGTCGTGGGCGCCCAGCTGGTTCTGGCTGGCGTGGCTATGCTAATTTAGCGCTACATTTTGTTTTCGCTATAAAACATTTAATAAATCTGAAATATTGTCTGGAATCACAAGAATCCTGTCTTTCAATTGCTGCACAGTATGTATTTCTCAGATATGTTTTATGATGAGTAATTAGTTATTTGACGTTGGTGTCTGTAAATGTTATGGCTGCTTTCGGTGCAATTTCTGATTGTAGCTGAAATGTAATTTATGATTTATACCATAAATATGCACATTTTTCAAAAAAAACATATGCTATACAATAAATATGTTATCAGACTGTCATCTTATGAAGTTGTTTCTTGGTTAGTGGCTATATATATATCTTTATTTGGTCGAATTAGTGATAGCTGGTGATGGAGTAAAACACTGATGGAGGTAGAAAAGTGGTGTAATAGATTTACATATTTTGTCTTCCCTGTAAAACATTTTAAAAATCGGACATGTTGGCTTGATTCACAAGATGTGTACCTTTCATATGCTGTATTGGACTTGTTAATGTGTGAAAGTTAAATATTTAAAAAAAATGTTTTTTTTGAATTTGCCGCTCTGCCTTTTCAGTGGAATGTGGGAGGAGTGCCGCTAGCGGCACCCGTGGCCCCTAAAGGTTAAAGGACACCTATTTTCACCTATTTTGAATGTTATTTTGTTTTTGTGCATCTCTGAGTGATGTTCTATCGATTCCCTGGGTCATTTAATGTTTTCAGGAGTATCTAAGTTTCTTACCGTTTAAGCAGGCAGAAATCTGGACGGTAAGTCACTCTCACTACACTGGAAGTTAATAGGAAAATACATTTTAGATCACGAAATTGTCTATCATACATGTCAGATTTCAATACTGGCCGATGTCATAACTCGGGAGGATGTCTTCTCTTGAAAGCCATTGATAATATTTTTGCAATATTCTGACCTCGAGAAATGTGTAATTTAACGGAGGGTCTAGGACATTTTACTCTTTAGTCCAGAGTGCATTACATGGTGCCGTTGCCAAAGATATTATAGAAAGGAGATATGAATCCAATGAATGAAGGAGCGTATAACGCCCCACCCAGCAGAATGTCGACCAATCGCGTTCATGTTGTCATGCCGCGTCACGCGGTTTGCTAAGCTAATCGTCACTCAATCCCTTCTCAAAGTCAGTGTATATGGTGTATTCGGAAAGTATTCAGACCCCTTGACTTTTTCCACATATTGTTACGTTACACCCTCATTCTAAAGATGTGTTTTTTTAAATTCTCCAAATCAATCTACACACAATACCCCATAAATACAAAGCGAAAATAGGTTTTTAGAAAAACAGAAATCCCTTATTTACATACAGTTGATGTCAGAAGTTTACATACACATAGGTTGGAGTCATTAAAACTAATTTTTCAACCACTCCACACATTTCTTGTGAACGAACTATAGTTTTGGTATTTTTCCAACAACTGTTTACAGACAGATTATTTCACTGTATCACAATTCCAGTGGGTCAGAAGTTACATACACTAAATTGACTGAAAGCATTGTTTGTACAGATGAACGTGGTACCTTCAGGCGTTTGGAAATTGCTCCCAAGGATGAACCAGACTTTTTTCAGACTTTTTCCAACAGCTTGGAAAATTCCAGAAATTATGTCATGGCTTTAGAAGCTTCTGATAGGCTAATTGACATCATTTGAGTTAATTGGAGGTGTACCTGTGGATGTATTTCAAGGCCTACCTTCAAACTCAGTGCCTCTTTGCTTGATATCATGGGAAAATCAAAATAAATCAGCCAAGACCTCAGATAAAAATAATTTGTAGACCACAAATTCATCCTTGGGAGCAATTTCCAAATGCCTGAAGGTACCACGTTCATCTGTACAAACATCTGTACAAACAATAGTACGCAAGTATAAACACCATGGGACCATGCAGCCGTCATGACGCCAAGCATACTTCCAAAGTTGTGTCAAAATGGCTTAAGGACAACAAATTCAAAGTATTGGAGTGGCCATCACAAAGACCTGACCTCAATCCTATAGAAAATTTGTGGGCAGAACTGAAAAAGCGTGTGTGAGCAAGGAGGCCTACAAACCTGACTCAGTTACACCAGCTCTGTCAGGAGGAATGTGGCAAAATTCAACAAACTTATTGTGGGAAGCTTGTGGAAGGCAACCCAAAACATTTGACCCAAGTTAAACAATTTACAGGCAATGCTACCAAATACTAATTGAGTGTATGTAAACTTCTGACCCACTGGGAATGTGATGAAAGAAAAAGAAGCTAAAATAAATAATTCTCTACTATTATTCTGACATTTCACATTCTTAAAATAAAGTGGTGATCCTAACTGACCTAAGACAGGGAATTTTTACTGGGATTCAATGTCAGGAATTGTGAAAAACTGAGTTTAAATGTATTTGGCTAAGGTGTATGTAAACTTCCAACTTCAACTGTAGGTACTAAGACCCTTTGCTATGAGGTGAGCTCAGGTGCATCCTGTTTCCATTGATCATCCTTGAGATGTGTCTACAGCTTGATTAGAGTCCACCTGTAGTAAATTTAATTGATTGGATATGATTTGCAAAGGCACACACCTGTCTATATAAGGTCCCACAGTTGACAGTGCATGTCAGAGAAAAAACCAAGCCATGAGGTCGAAGGAATTATCCGTAGAGCTCTGAGACAGGATTGTGTCAAGGCACAGATCTGGGGAAGGGCCTTGATCAGGGATGTGACCAAGAACCTGATGGTCACTCTGACAGAGCTCCTCTACGGAGATGGGAGAACCTTCCAGAACGACAACCATCTCTGCAGCACTCTACCAATCAAGCCTTTATGGTAGAGTGGCCAGACAGAAGCCACTCCTCAGTAAAATGCACATGACAGCCCGCTTGGAATTTGCCAAAAGACACCTAAAGGACTTTCAAACCATGACAAACAAGATACTCTTGTCTGATAAAACCAAGATTGAACGATTTGGCCTGACTGGAGCGAAGGTTCACCTTCCAACAAGGACAACAACCCTAAATTGATAGCTGTAAAATTGCCTAAGCAAAATGCACTAACTATCTACGTTACATGTTAAAATTGTCTTCGGTATTATTGTGATAGCTATGTTTGCTAGCCAGCCTATAGATAGAGCATTGCATTGTGGATTTTGATGTTGACTTGAGCTGTAACAGATTTCTACTATGATTTTCCATGTTGCTACCAACCTTATTATAATGCCAAAATTAAACATTTGTTCACTAAAAATATTGTTCTCACATATCAGCGTTAACACTGTAAATTAGAGGTTTTGGCTGGATTTTCCCATTAAATCTGATTGGAAAACTATGTCAAGACTTGAAAATGGTTGTCTAGCAATGATCCTCAACAAATTTGATAGATCTTGAAACATTTTCAAAATGATAAATTGGGCAAATATGGTAAAATCCAGGTGTGCAAAGCTCATAGAGACTTACCCAGAAAGACTCACAGCTGTAATCAATGCCAAAGGTGAATCTAACATGTATTGACTCAGGGGTGTGAATACATTTGCTAAAATGTCTAAAAACATCTTTTCACTTTGTAATTATGGAGTACTGTGTGTAGATGGGTGAGGGAAAAAACAATTTAATCAATTTGGAATTCAGGCTGTAACAACAAAATGTGTAATAAGTCATACTTTCTGAAGGCACAATATGCTCTGTCAAACAGAGGTTTTGACAGAGCAAATTGTTTTCTGAGCATTGTTCTCAAGGCCTCATTCAAGTGTATTCTCTTTCATGTGACTAGCGCAAAGCAATTAAGAGCTATTCGTCAGCTGTGATATTTCTAATTAAAATGATCGTAATTGCTTTGCTAGGACTAAGGAGGAGGTTTATCGTGGTGAGAAGAGGGTGCGTGTGCGTGTGTGTCTGAATAATAATTTGGTTTCAGCATGACTGGCCATTCCACCTACTAGTTTGGCAACACTTTCACACTGATGAGGAAGAATCTTAGTATATGTGTATTAGAGAGTCTTCATGCATGTGTGTGTGTGTGTGTGTGTGTGTGTGCGGTGTCACAAGCCTCAACCTTAACCTTTTTAACATGACTCACTTTTCAAGAGTGGCCTTTACATGTATACAAACACACAGACGAGAAAACGCGTGTTATACAGTACCAGTCGAAAGTTTAGACTCACCTACTCATTCCAGGGTTTTTCTTTATTTTGACTGTTTTCTACATTGTAGAATAATAGTGAAGACATCAAAACTATGAAATAACACATATGGAATCATGTAGTAGCCAAAAAAAGTGTTAAACAAATCAAATATATTTTATATTTGAGATTCTTCAAAGTAGCCACCCTTTGCATTGATGACAGCTTTGCACACTCTTGGCATTCTCTCAACCAGCTTCACCTGGAATGCTTTTCCAACAGTCTTGAAGGGGTTCCCACATATGCTGAGCACTTGTTGGCTGCTTTTCCTTCACTCAGCAGTCCAATTCATCCTAAACCATCTCAACTGGGTTGAGGTTGGGTGATTGTGGAGGCCAGGTCATCTGATGCAGCACTCCATCACTCTCGCTCTTGGTCAAATAGCCCTTACACACCCCTTACACACTGGAGGTGTGTTGGGTCATTGTCCTGTTGAAAAACAAATTATAATCCAACTAAGCGCAAACAAGATGGGATGGCGTATCGCTGCAGAATGCTGGGGTAGCCATGCTGGTTAAGTGTGCCTTGAATTCTAAATAAATCACAGTGTCACCAGCAACACACCATCACACCTCCTCCTGCATGCTTCATGGTGAGAACCACACATGCAGATATAATCCGTTCACCTACTCTGTGTCTCACAAAGACACGGCGGTTGGAACCAAAAATCTAAAATTTAGACTTATCAGACCAAGCAAGTCTCTTCTTCTTATTAGTGTCCTTTAGTACTGGTTTCTTTGCAGCAATTTGACCATGAAGGCCTGATTCACAGTCTCCTCTGAACAGTGGATGTTGAGATGTGTCTGTTACTTAAACTCTATGAAGCGTTTTATTTGGGCTGCAATTTCTGAGGCTGGTAACACTAATGAACTTATGGTCTGCAGCAGAGGTAACTCTGGGTCTTCCATTCCTGTGGCGGTCCTCATGAGAGCCAGTTTCAACATAGCGCTTTATGGTTTTTGAGACTGCACTGAAGAAACTTTCAAAGTTTTTGAAATGTTCCGTATTGACTGCCCTTCATGTCTTAAAGTAACGATGGACTGTCATTTCTCTTTGCTGATTTGAGCTGATCTTGCCATAATACGGACTTGGTCTTTTACCAAATATGGCAATCTTCTGTATACCACCCCTACTTTGTCACAACACAACTGATTGGCTCAAATGCATTAAGAAGGAAAGAAATTCCACAAATTAACTTGGAACAAGGCACACCTGTTAATTGACTACCCCATGAAGCTGATTGAGAGAATGCCAAGAGTATGCAGGTGTTATCAAGGCAAAGGGTGTCTACTTTGAAGAATCTAAAATATATTTTGATTTGTTTAACACTTTTTTGGTTACTACATGATTCCATATGTGTTATTTCATTGTTTTGATGTCTTCACCATTATTCTACAATGTAGAAAGTTGTAACAAATAAAGAAAAACCCTGGAATGAGTAGGTGTGTCCAAACTTTTGACTGGTACTGTAGTTTTTCACATAATATCCAGTTTAGTGGTTAGTATATGATCCTATGTTAAAGCTTGACCACAGGATTATTTTATGTCTTGACACCCATCCAGACTTTTTTCTAAAGACCTACATGTGTGCATATACTCCAGGTTGGCTATAGTCCAAGATTCTGCTTGGTTCATCTGCTGTTCGATGACAGGACATAGCAGCCACACTGTTTGATTGTATCAAAGTGTTGATGTACAGTAGGATTCTATTTTACTTCAAATAAAACCAACAACATCCTGGGCATATGGAAAATTCAATAAGTACCACGACCTTTTGACAACCCAAATCAGATTTACCATCAAAAGGGCTAACCCTACTTCTTAACAGAAGTCATTCTGAATGTGGTTACAACGGGGACTACAAGTTGATACACAAAGCCCTCGTCAATAACAAAGGCATTCACATGGCAAAGACACAGGGTGGTTGAGGTTGACTATATAAGTCTAAATACTATCTTCTCGTGGAAGATAAAGGGAAGTCCTTATGAGTCAGGTAGGAAAATAAAAGAGGCACAGGTGTCAGTATGGAGGGAGCTCATCCCTCATTAGTCTGATTTGAATGAGGAATCGTTAGTTGGACCATATGCTCATAAACTCTTTTTAATCTCAACTCAATAGCAGTATATAAAGGGATTGGATCTGATTTTGAATCTGAAAGATGGCCTATTTACACTATTACATTTCACATTCAAAATCTGCGTATAGCTGAATTCCTGAAATTGAAAGGGAATTGACCACTAGCGCACATATGGCCAAGTACACCCCCCCCCCCTTCTCTGTGCCATGCATGGCTTTTGGCTTCCTTTCCACTGAATAGGCCCAGCAGTTGTCTGTGGGGGTCATGTTTCTATTTGGGAAGTATTGATTAGTACCGTTTATCCCCCTTCATTGAGTGTGAGAGTTCCCAAAACCCCGAGGCATGAGATTCTTGCTGCACGCAGAGTCCTAAAGCAAGGCCGAGCAGAGGCTTTCTCTCCCACTCTCTCTCCCCCTCCCAAAATTGGAGGCCTGTCTCCTTTTTTTCAGAAATGTCTGGCATATAGACAAAAAAACTATCAATTAAGGACAATCTTACTCTGCCCCTCTCTCTCTTTCTCTCACCAGGCAGGAGAAGGAGTCATTCATCCGGTGCTGTAGGGTCTGTTTCTGCAGAAAAGGGAATAAGGCGGCGTGGTCGAACCGACAGGGCACCGCAGAGATCAACTCCTCTACGCCCTGCCTCTGAGAGCAATCCAGACCTGAGAGAGCAGGAGAGAGAGAAAAAAGAGAGTGAGCGAGAGTGTGAGTGAAAGAGAGAGAGTAAAAGCAGACAGAGAGGGTAAGAGGCCGAATGAGTATAAGAGCTATAGAGAAACGGTTGACCAAAAAAATCCATTCCATCCTGCATCTCCATCAATGAAAATAGATCATTTTACTGAACAATGGAGCGCAACTTTGCAAGCCCCGACAGCACAGACTCCTCCTGTTCAAATCAAATCCCAGCATACAGGCAGACAGAATGATGGAACATCTGCTCACAGCAATTCACACCTTTGAGTACAACCGTGAAACGGGAGTGTAAAAAGGAGGGAACTCTATTCGACTGCATTGGCATCATCAGTTTTCGCTGCTTTGGTTATTAGTTCCCACCTTCATTGGCTTGAGATACTCTGTGAAATCCAGTTTCCAAATTTCAGCTGTAAATATGAGAAACTGACAGAAACTCTTGCAACAAGCGGGAGTATGTGAGGAAAAACAGTGACACAAACACAAGCATGTAACGCGTCTCGTCACAACACTGATATACTTAGTCTTGGTAAAGCACCACCTTTTCAGTGGACCTTCCTAATGACTGTTCCTACATAGAGCCTGTGTATGTGTTTTTGTGTGTTTGTGTCCTACATCTCATTGTCTGTCTCTAAGGCTGGATATTTTCAATGTCACACAAAGAGTCAGTGAATGGACAGGGAAGGGAGAGAACATCGTTGAAAAGAACACATCAACCCACATACAGTTGAATTCAGAAGTTTATATACACTTAGGTTGGAGTCATTAAAACTTGTTTTTCAACCACTCCACAAATTTCCTGTTAACAAACTATAGTTTTGGCAAGTCGGTTAGGACATCTACTTTGTGCATGACACAAGTAATTTTTCCAACAATTGTTTACAGACAGATTATTTCACTTATAATTCACTGTATCACAATTCCAGTGGGTCAGAAGTGTACATACACTATGTTGACTGTGCCTTTAAACAGCTTGGAAAATTCCAGAAAATGATGTCATGGCTTTAGAAGCTTCTGATAGGCTAATTGACATAATTTGAGTCAATTGGAGGTGTACCTGTGGATGTATTTCAAGGCCTACCTTCAAACTCAGTGCCTCTTTGCTTGATATAATGGGAAAATCAAAAGAAATCAGCCAAGACCTCAGAAAGAAATGGTAGACCTCCACAAGTCTGGTTCATCCTTGGGAGCAATTTCCAAATGCCTGAAGGTACCACGTTCATCTGTACAAACAATAGTATGCAAGTATAAACACCATGGGACCATGCAGCCGTCATACCGCTCAGGAAGGAGACATGTTCTGTCTCCTAGACGTACTTTGGTGCGAAAAGTGCAAATCAATCCCAGAACAACAGAAAAGGACCTTGTGAAGATGCTGGAGGAAACAGGTACAAAAGTATCTATATCCACAGTAAAACGAGTCCTATATTGACATAACCTGAAAGGCCGCTCAGCAAGGAAGAAGCCACTGTTCCAAAACCACCTTAAAGAAAGCCAAACTACGGTTTGCAACTGCACATGGGGAGAAAGACTTTTGGAGAAATGTCCTCTGGACTGATGAAACAAAAATAGAACTGTTAGAACTGCCATAATGGCCATCGTTATGTTTGGGGGAAAAAGGGGGAGGCTTGCAAGCCAAAGAACACCATCCCAACTGTGAAGCACAGGGGTGGCAGCATCATGTTGAGGGAGTACTTTACTGCAGGAGGGACTGGTGCACGTCACAAAATAGGCATCATGAGGCAGGAAAATGATGTGGATATATTGGAGCAACATCTCAAGACATCAGTCAGGAAGTTAAAGCTTGGTCTCAAATGGGTATTCCAAATGGACAATGACTCCATGTATACTTCCAAAGTTGTGGCAAAATGGCATAAGGAGAACAAAATCAAGGTATTGGAGTGGCCGTCACAAAGCTCTGACCTCCATCATATAGAACATTTGTGGGCAGAACTGAAAAAGCGTGTGCGAGCAAGGAGGCCTACAAACCTGACTCAGTTACACCAGCTCTGTCAGGAGGAATGGGCCAAAATTCAACAAACTTATTGTGGGAAGCTTGTGGAAGGCAACCCGAAGCGTTTGACCCAAGTTAAACAACTTAAAGGCAATGCTACCAAATACTAATTGAGTGTATGTAAACTTCTGACCCACTGGGAATGTGATGAAAGAAATAAAAGCTGAAATAAATCATTCTCTCTACTATTATTCTGACATTTCACATTCTTAAAATAAAGTGGTGATACTAACTGACCTAAGACAGGGAATTTTTACTAGGATTAAAATGTCAGGAATTGTGAAAAACTGAGTTTAAATGTATTTGGCTAAGGTGTATGTAAACTTCCGACTTCAACTGTACCATCCATAAACAGCTAGAAGCAATGATGCCAGGTCAGAGAAAGAAATAAGGAAAAAACACTGAAAGGAAAAAAGGAGAAGGTGAAAGAGATAAAGAGAGGATGAGGGCAGATACGACAGCCCTGTATGTGCCCAGGTTCACTTCCAGTCCTTTCAGACTCGTCCCAGTTAATGGCTGGTGTCGAGCAGAACGAGCAACCCCCATGAAAAGCCTAACACTCTCTCTTTTTCCATATTGTAGAAATACATTTGGGACCGACTTTTCTTCACATGACACATGGTCCCACAAAAGACCAAGGCTGTAGAGAAAATAATCTTTGCCCCCACGCCTCCAATGCCCGCGGCTTCACACCCGAGACAAGCAATAGTGATAGCTTTTTATTAACGCTGCCATTTCTGTCTCGTCCACCACTCTTGTATGAATGGAGAAAAGCCCCGTGCTTTGCCTGCAAGCGCTCTCTCAGACATTTGCGTCTCCCCCTCCACCCTCCTCTGTCGCTTTTGTAAAAAAAAGGCAGCAGAAGTGCAATCCCCACAATCAACTCGGAATCGAAGCTCTCCCTTTTCTTTCCTTCTTTCTTTCACTTGCTTTTTCTGTACTCCTGCCCTTTGGCCCCCTTTTTCTTTAATTCTGATGTAGGTCATTTTACATTTGTTACCCTAAATGCGGAGTGTCCTTAATGTAATTTGGTTTAAGGCGTGGAGAAAGGGAGGAACAAGAAGATTCTAAAGAACACAAGACAAAGGGATATAGATTAAAGCTGATGATGAGACGGGGAGGGAGAGACACTATTGATTTAGGGGCAGCAGGAGGAGGCGTGATGTTAATTTATCCAGTCACTAGGAGAAATCCTATTGATCCGTGTCATCTTTAACTTCCAGCTACAGTATTATCTGTAGATGAGGGGAGGGGGGATGTTAATGTATCCAGACACTAGGAGAAATCCTATTGATCCGTGTCATCTTTAACTTCCAGCTACAGTATTATCTGTAGATGAGGATGTTAGAATATGTGTTTGTGTCTGTGTGTCTATATGTTGTGTGTGTGTGTGTGTCTAGACAGGGAGTGTTGGAGTCGGGTCAGTTAGAGTGTGTGTATAATGTGTGTGTGTGGGGGGGTATGTGGATGAATGGGGTATGTTGGCGTGTGTGTTGGGTGAATGTGGCTAGACAGGTTGAAGGGGGTATGTACTGTGATGTGTGTGTGTTACAAAGAAAAACTTATGTGTGTCTCTGGAGTTATTGAATTGTAGCTGAAGGAGTATATCCCTTACGCCTGGTGTGGTACTAGGGAAGAGAATATGGATACAGGGGGAGGTGCAGGGGGTTGGCGCTCATTCTCTTCATATCCCTCTCTTTGAAGCCCCATCAGCGTTGTCACGGCAGCAGTCATATCCATGTGGCATGTCTCCCAGTGAGGTGGCAGATACGATGATGACAGGTTATCAACGTGGGCGAAGAGAGACACCGAGCGCTAACATCTCAGGTATACCAGGCGGAGTGATTTGATTTGTTCGAGCGAGCCCGGCATGGGAACTGAGGGGAGTGACAGATGCGGATGGACAGGTTATCGGAGTCTCAGCATCGCTCCTTGCCACACATGCACACACACACACACACACACACACACACACACACACACACACACACACACACACACACACACACACACACACACACACAGACACCTTAAGTAGAACTCTGCTCAGAGGTCTCAGCTGTCCTGGTAGACTTGGCTGTCAATTAAAATATGAGAAAGGCTAAAACTATGAGACAGGTTGGACTTTAGTCCTAAACTTCAAACACTTGCTTTTCAAAACAGAAACTGACAAGAACCTTGACAGAGATCAGCATGATGAATGTGTCACAAATCAGTGAATCACGGAAGGGAAAAGATATGCGAGTCAAGAGCGACTTCTCTTCTAAGTTCACAATACATTATTGTAAATGACAATCCGTTAAAACTACCTTCATGCATACAACAAAAGTGGTCGAACACTTTTTAACTAATCTTATACTATATCTATATGGTCAGCATGGCCTTTTTATGACGAAAACATATATACCGATAACATCTCCATACAACATTAAATCCCGGTCAATAACGTCTGACTATACATATTAAAATGGTGTTGTTTCACGCAAACGATGAGTGAATGATTGAAGGCCAGCTAAACAAAAACATGTTTACTACAGTGTCTTAGAGTGTTAATTTACTGAAACTAATGCTCAAATGCAGCATTTCAAGGCAACGCAAGGATATTATTAATGGTGTAGAAACCTGGCATTCTCTAATGGGCTCAAATCTCCTTGAGGATAACGCTGACCTTCAACAAACACCCACGTTGCAAAACACCTATGCTGTGTGTGTGTGTAGGTTTGTGTGTGTGTGTGTGTCTGAGAGAAGGAGTGCGAAGATGACAAGGAAGACTGGTATACAGTGTAATTTTACTGTGTGTGTGTGATTATTAGCTCGTTTTTTAACCTTTAATTCACACTACAGGAAAATTCTTCCAGGGTGCGTGGAGAGACATGAGCTCTGAGACACCATCATTAGAGAGGACTGCACACACACATGTACACGCACACACACAATCATAACAACACTTAGCACTTCTGATTGTTCCCAGCTGAAGAGCTATTTCAAAGAGCCCTTCAAATTCCATAGCGTAATGCTGACAAAAAGAGAGAAAAAAATGACAGTATAAAAATACAGAACAGACTCAATAAACCCCACGAACGTACGTGCATTTTAATTATCAAAATGATTCTGGTGTCAGAAACCACACTCTCTCTCTATCTCTCTTTCTCTCAACTGATGGGAGAAAAGTGTGTTGCCACACACACACAGCGGCTCGACATGCTCATGCTAACGGTCTCAATCAGCCCCACGCTGGCGTGTGTGTTCCAGCGAGCGCTCAGTCGATCAATGTCCTATCTCTGGCTACAGCACTGAACACTTTGCCTTGTCATAGACTCTCATCTCCTCTCCAGTCAAGTGAGTGGGTTAGACATTCATCTGTTTGAATTTGTTCAGTCACTCATTGCCTTTATTTATTTTCTTTCTGTGAACAATTGATGTAAAAAAAAATAAAAAAGGAAATGTTTCACATCACCGCAATCTTATTTTGGTGATGCTTATACACAAGGTGAGCGCACAATACCGATGTCTCAGTTGGTTGGACCTTGGGACTTGCTACAGTTGTGGGTTTGATTCAATTTGAAGACCTGTATGCGGTCAAATATATTATCAGCCTTGAACTTTACAATGGAGTGCAATGGAGCAGAATGTCCCGTTTTCTCTTTTCAAAACTGGTTGAATGGCTATTTTTACCCTGTGTACACCTGCAACTTACCACAGGAGAGATAAATTACACAGTAAACCAGATAACTTGCCTCCAACTAAATTCATTTTAATATTGGATGGTCCTGTGCAGTTCAATCAATCAAATGTGTGAACATTCAATTTCAACATATTTTAGATGAAATACTGAATCTTGCAAGGGTGTCAATAATTTTGGTGTCAACTGTAAACTGAACATTCGTTTAATTGTAAGTAAAAAATGTCAGCCAAATGACCATTTATATGATCTTATTTTTCAAGAATAAAGAATAAATGCTGTTGAAGTGAACCTACTGAGCAGTGAGATTGGTGCGAATGGCTGGGAGTTCCCTGCTCTGCAGTTCTGGGTGGGTGGAATTGGTTTGTATGATTGGCCTGTAGCGCGGTACATGGCCTGAACCCACAGCATCCGGTCCTGCTCGTCATCATTGGCAAACACGACCAGGTCACCCTCCTTGACCGCATTGAAGAACACTCGACCACCCTGGAGACCTGAGAGAGAGAGAGAGCGAGAGCGAGAGCGAGAGCGAGAGAGAGAGCGCGAGAGAGAGAGAGAGAGCGAGAGAGAGAGAGAGAGCGAGAGCGAGAGCGAGAGCGAGAGCGAGAGCGAGAGCGAGAGCGAGAGCGAGAGAGAGAGAGAGAGAGAGAGAGAGAGAGAGAGAGAGAGAGAGAGAGAGAGAGAGAGAGAGAGAGAGAGAGAGAGCGAGAGAGATATGTGGTGCAGATGGTCATAACAGAAGAGACAAGATGGATGGATAGATAAGGTATGGTATAGTGTCTTAACACAACGTTAGTGTGAGTGTTGTAAGAAGTGAGTTACCTGTGTGTGTGTGTGTACCAGGCTGGGGGTCGGAGTAGTCCACAGTGTAACCTTCTAGTTGCATCAGTTCATGGGGCTCAGACTTCTTCTCTCTATAGCTGCACATTGCAAAGGTGTATTGGCTGACCTGCAACAGTTATCAAGGGTTCACACACTCTGTATAAAATGGCATTATAATTAGTAAAAACAAATATTACGCTATGTTTTTTTAAATATGGGAATCAGGTGATATAGTATAAGAGATTGTAATTTCCAGAAAATATCTTTGCATTACACAACCGTTTTTTTCGTCTCCCTTTTATAGATTGCTGCATATTTCTCTACATGGTCAACATGTGTTGCTTCATGATTCAAACATTTTGTGAAAAGACTCAAAAGGTATGAAGTGCAAAGGAGGGTCAACAAAAATGTATAAAACACAACCAAGAAAAACCACTGTGCAAAGAAAAGTCCACTAGGAGGAAACAATCTGTTAGAAGTTATACATTTGGCGAGTATACCTTAAAATATTGTATTGTTCTCAATGAAACACGTGTCAATGAATCATGACATTTAGCCTACCTGGACAAGAACGAAATATCTTCTTTTCCAATGTTTCCAAACTCTCTGTCCCAACGCATAAAGGTACCTACAAATACAGAAAGATCAAGAGTCTTAATTGAAACATCTAATGCTAACTGTGTTTTAGTACCGTGACGCTGGAACTCAAACTCATTTACCACTGTTGGGATTATAGATTTGAAGAACTATTAACCCAAAGCAAATTCAATTGAATATAAATGTAATATATTATTTATAAAACACGAGTTGCATCTAAAAATGACACAACAAGACACAGCTCCAGTATATGCTACATTTTTGGGTCATCGTGGAGTCAATGAGCAGCTCTTTTACAAAATTATTTCCAAGAATATAGACTATTTTATCATTCACTGAGAACATAAGAAATGTTCTTATAAAAAAATACATTATTACCAGCACAGTGAGAAATTATAGGTTTACAACATTTTATTGAGGTTTATGCTGCAAATATTGTGACAAAGGGTAGGCCTAATTTATGAATTGCAAATACCAACTGTGATAGGGCAAATTGTAGAAGCATATTGCCTCGTGATTGATAATAATTACGGCCATGACACAACCAAGCAAATGTTCTCTCTGAGTCTCTTCCCTTGGAAAACTTTACCATTGTCAGAAATCGAATGATTAAAATCTGGAAGCTCCATAATCAAATCGCCAATTCAGGGAAGTCAAACAATGGGGAATAACACGTGTGGGATATGGGAAAGTGGAAGGGGGAAATCCATAGATTGTGAAAACACTATAACGAGGAGAGGGGCTGCCCTTTACGAAAAGGCCTCCAGTCCAGGTTGGGAGCCCTCGTGAATGCGGATCTGAAAGTCTGGGCCATTCTCCGGGAGTTGGGTTAACATGTGGCAGAAGTAATCATCCACTTGTGAGAATTATTTTCTGTTCCTACTCAAACACCTTTCAGCCACTCATGATCCCATTTGCGACCCCAGAGGTGCGGACCAATAAACACGCGGCCGCAGGAACATTTTCTGTCCTTGATACAATGCATGCTGATCATGCACTTCCTAAAGCCAAGTACACGCATTTATGTTTTCATGTAGGTCTAGTCTATACAAAATTAGAACAGCAGTTACATATATTCAAGCAACGCTTAGGCAATTTTTTAATTAATCAAATTAACTCAACAAAGAGAGAGCAGCCACAGTAGATTAAACTGTCACTTGTATGAGAAAAGCAAGTGCTTACCAGGGCAAAGAGAGCCATTGATGGAGATTGCTAGGGTGAACCAAATAAAACATAATAAGTGATAAACAAAATATCTTCAGAAATGACATTGTCAAAAGGAGTTTAAGTTTACATTAAAAGAAGGTTATAATCAAAAGGGATAACAAGGCAACTAGACGGGCTTACAGGGCAGTATTTTCTATCAAGAATGGTCAGAGATCTCTAGATAAAAAAGAAACAAATAAATTAAAGTGAGGTAAAATTGTATTCAATCAAGCATTTTTTCAGATTTGTCCTAATAGTTACCATCTACCAATCTTCCCAATTGTTTAAAATGTTAAAGACAGTATATTAATTATTTGAACATTCAGATAAGTAAGTAAATAGGTATTGAAAAAGACTAAAACTGGACAATAACTAAAGAAACAGGCTGCAACATCAACCCTGCAGCTACTTCAAGTTTTGGAGTAACAATGCACCTGTGTGGACATTTGTTAGAACTGCACCTAGATGTTGCGAAGTACTATGCACGTTTTACATTCTCAAGCTTTCTCAATGTCCACACAATCCCCTTAGCCAAAAACACACACGCACATACACCCTGGTGGTGTCTGTCCTGACTCCATTGTCTTCCGGTCATTATTAGTAGCCCCTCGGCCCCCTTCAAAAGGCTCTTAACACCAGTAGAGATTGTTTTATTCAAATTGAACCTTTATTTAACTAGGCAAGTCAGTTAAGAACACATTCTTATTTACAATGACTGTAGTGACGCCTCAAGCACTGAGGTGCAGTGCCTTAGACCACTGCGACAGACAGACAGACAGACAGACAGACAGACAGACAGACAGACAAACAGACAAACAGACAGACAGAGACATTTTGTAAGATTCTTCTACATGTCTGGGGGAAAACTACAAGAGCTGAGCAACAAACAAAAAAGAATCCCCTCATCCAGCTGGTCCTGGGGCTGAGTTCACAAACCTGTTTAACTAACACACTAAAGCCTCAGGACCAGAGCACCAAATTACAACACAGTCAAAACAAAACTACATTACTTATTGGCAAACAAGAACAAAGCACAATGCAGTGCTATCTGGCCCTAAATCAACAGTACACCATGGCAAACTATTTGAACATGGTTACTGATCAAAACCTTTGAGAGTCTGTACTTTGTCAAGGTTTTTCTGAGCACAGGTTTGCCATTGAGAAAGGTAGATACAGGAAAACCTGGCTCTCTGTAGAAGAAAGGTTGTGCAATCACAGCAGAACCTGAGACAGAGCTGCATTTCCTGACAAAACTTTAAAATATATATAAAACAATTAGAAATGTGTCATTTCCCCAAATTTGAAACCCTTATTTAAGTTTTCAAAGACTCTCTGATGAAAATAGGCTACCCGTTCTGTTGGGGGAAGACGCAGGGAGCTGTGGGTTGGCAGCGCACTACATTGCTGCCTGCCATAAAATGAGGGACAGTGTCTGACAGACCAACCAACCTGCACATGTCCTCTATGCCATTGTTATTGCCGACTGCATGGTTATTTTTACCCTTGATTATTGTTGTTACTGATTGTCCCATTGACAATATGGATTATTATTATTTTAATTATGTTAATATTGTAAATGTATCAATGTACAGTACGCGCTTTGACAATATGTACATTGTTACGTCATGCCAATAAAGCAAATTAAATATAATTTAAATTGAGAGTGAGAGGGGGGAGAAAAACACAGGAACAACAACAGTAAGACCAGAGTGGATGGAGCCCATTCACTCACACATTTGTACCCAAAGAGAAATAAAGGAGGTGAAGAGAGAGAGAGAGAGACAGAGAGAGAGGCAGAAAAAGGAGGGGGTGTCTGAATGCAAGGGACTGAGAAAAGGGAGGGGTGGGAGAAGAGGAGAGCAAGAGATCTTAACTCTTTCCGACTTAGTGAATTGAAAGAGTGTGAGAGAGGATGAAGAGAGGGATCGAGAGACATAGATAGGAGAGGTGAGCAAGGAGGTAGACAGAGATGGGGAGGAAGGCAGACACAGAGGGAGAGAGAGTAAATGGGCTGAATGACCATAAATCACAACTTTGTTTTAAGTGAAGAGTAGAGAGAAAGAGAGAGGAGACAGAGCGAGCATGAAAGCGCTCCTCTGTGTATGTATGTACTGTATATCAGGGTTGTGGTCAATTCTGAATTGAGTTGTGAATTGATCTTTAATTCCAATTGAATTTTGGAATTTGAATTGCATTGGTCACACCCCACAGGAAGCATAACTTGAATTGAATTTGAAATAAAGAAAGTAGGCTGTAGGCTGTCCTTTCCGGTCACAACTTGCAGACTTGTTTACGTGCTGCTGTGCGTTTTGTTGCTAACCTTACTTTGCTACCTGACAACTTTACGGTTTTTACTTTTTAATTACCGTTTATATTTTTTGTTTTTCCTTCACTCAATTTTTTCACTCCGGATGCTTTATCTGGACATGATTCGTCAAGACCTCCAACAGCCGAAGCTAAGTAGTAACATTAACATGATGCCTTCTAATTGCAGTCGCTGTACTCAAAATATACAGGAGAACGATCGCCTTACGGCGAAGATAGCTGTGTTGTAAGCCCAGCTTCACACGCAATCGTTAGGCAAGGGTTATTTCAGTGTAGGAAAGGATGAAACAGTGTCTGTGCCACCAGAAAGTACAGATAGTAGTATAAATCCCCTCGCACGGTCCCCGCAGCAAGACAACTTTCTCATGGCTTCTGGAGGGAAATGCTGTAGGAATGCTCAACCAGTGTCGCTCATTCAGCAGACAGAAACTTTCAACCGGTTCTCCCCATAAAGCAGCGAGTCGGAGTCTGAGGCCGAGCCTTCTCTGGTCTCTACTCCTCCCGTTACGGGGTCTGAGACGCCGAAGGCTCCCACCATTAGCTATGACAAATTGAAAACCCTAGTCATTGGCGACTCCATTACCCGCAGTATTAGACTTAAAACGAATCATCCAGCGATCATACACTGTTTACCAGGGGGCAGGGCAACCGACGTTAAGGCTAATCTGAAGATGGTGCTGGCTAAAACTGGCGAGTGTAGAGAGTATAGGGATATTGTTATCCACGTCGGCACCAACGATATTAGGATGAAACAGTCAGAGGTCACCAAGCACAACATAACTTCAGCGTGTAAATCAGCGAGAAAGATGTGTCGGCATCGAGTAATTGTCTCTGGCCCCCTCCCAGTAAGGGGGAGTGATGAGCTCTACAGCAGAGTCTCACAACTCAATCGCTGGTTGAAAACTGTTTTCTGCCCCTCCCAAAAGATAGAATTTGTAGATAATTGGCCCTCTTTCTGGGACTCACCCACAAACAGGACCAAGCCTGGGCTGTTGAGGAGTGACGGAATCCATCCTAGCTGGAGGGGTGCTCTCATCTTATCTACGAACATAGACAGGGCTCTAACTCCCTTAGCTCCACAATGAAATAGGGTGCAGGTCAGGCAGCAGGCTGTTAGCCAGCCTGCCATCTTAGTGGAGTCAGCCACTAGCACAGTCAGTGTAGTCAGCTCAGCTATCCCCATTGAGACCGTGTCTGTGCCTCGACCTAGGTTGGGCAAAACTAAACATGGCGGTGTTCGCCTTAGCAATCTCACTAGAATAAAGACCTACTCCATTCCTGCCATTATTGAAAGAGATCGTGATACCTCACATCTCAAAATAGGGCTACTTAATGTTAGATCCCTCACTTCCAAGGGAGTTAGAGTCAATGAACTAATCACTGATCATAATCTTGATGTGATTGGCCTGACTGAAACATGGCTTAAGCCTGATGAATTTACTGTGTTAAATGAGGCCTCACCTCCTGGTTACATTAGTGACCATATCCCCCGCACATCCCGCAAAGGCGGAGGTGTTGCTAACATTTACGATAGCAAATTTTCGAGTCATGAAATCTATGAAGCCTACTCAATCACTTTATTATAGCTACTGTTTACAGGCCTCCTGGGCCATATACAGCGTTCCTCACTGAGTTCCCTGAATTCCTATCGGACCTTGTAGTCATAGCAGATAATGTTCTAATTTTTGGTGACTTTAATATTCACATGGAAAAGTCCACAGACCCACTCAGACCCCAACCAAGGAGCATCAAAAGTCGTGCTATAAATTCTCAGACAACCCAAAGATTCCTTGATGCCCTTCCAGACTCCCTCTGCCTACCCAAGGACGTCAGAGGACAAAAATCAGTTACCACCTAACTGAGGAACTCAATTTAACCTTGCGCAATACCCTAGATGCAGTCGCTCCCCTAAAAACATTTGTCATAAAAAACTATCTCCCTGGTATACAGAAAATACCCGAGCTCTGAAGCAAGATTCCAGAAAATTGGAACGGAAATGGCGCCACACCAAACTGGAAGTCTTCTGACAAGCTTGGAAAGACAGTACCGTGCAGTATCGAAGAGCCCTCACTGCTACTCGATCATCCTATTTTTCCAACCTAATTGAGGAATATAAGATCAATCCGAAATGTCTTTTTGATACTGTCGCAAAGCAAACTAAAAAGCATCATTCCCCAAGAGAGGAAGGCTTTCAATTCAGCAGTAATAAATTCATGAACTTCTTTAAGGAAAAGATCATGATTATTAGAAAGCAAATTACGGACTCCTCTGTAAATCTGCGTATTCCTCCAAAGCTCAGTTGTCCTGAGTCTGCACAACTCTGCCAGGACCTAGGATTAAGGGAGACACATTTAAGTGTTTTAGTACTAAATCTCTTGACACAATGATGAAAATAATCATGGCCTCTAAACCTTCAAGCTGCATACTGGACCATATTCCAACTAAACTACTGAAAGAGCTGCTTCTTGTGCTTGGCCCTCCTATGTTGAACATAATAAACGACTCTCTATCCACCGGATGTGTACCAAACTCAGTAAAAGTGGCAGTAATAAAGCCTCTCTTGAAAAAGCCAAACCTTGACCCTAAAATATAAAAAACTATCGGCCTATATCGAATCTCCCATTCCTCTCAAAAATGTTAGAAAAAGCTGTTGCGCAGCAACTCACTGCCTTCCTGAAGACAAACATGTATACGAAATGCTTCAGTCTGGTTTTAGACCCCATCATAGCACTGAGACTGCACTTGTGAAGGTGGTAAATTACCTTTTAACGGCGTCAGACCGAGGCTCTGCATCTGTCCTCGTGCTCCTAGACCTTAGTGCTGCTTTTGATACCATCGATCACCACATTCTTTTGGAGAGATTGGAAACCCAAATCTACACGGACAAGTTCTGGCCTGGTTTAGATCTTATCTGTCGGAAAGATATCAGTTTGTCTCTGTGAATGGTTTGTCCTCTGACAAATCAACTGTAAATGTTGGTGTTCCTCAAGGTTCCATTTTAGGAGCACTATTGTTTTCACTATATATTTTACCTCTTGGGGATGTCATTCGAAAACATAATGTTTACTTTCACTGCTATGAGGATGACACACAGCTGTACATTTCAATGAAACATGGTGAAGCCCCAAAAATGCCCTCGCTAGAAGCCTGTGTTTCAGACATAAGGAAGTGGATGGCTGAAAACGTTCTACTTTTAAACTCGGACAAAACAGAGATGCTTGTTCTAGGTCCCAAGAAACAAAGAGATCTTCTGTTGAATCTGACAATTAATCTTGATTTTATTTGGATCTCTTTTAGTCCCCATTTGGACTAATCTTCCAAGAGTCCTTAAACATTAAAATACAATTTATAAACAGATTTCCACATATAACACACTATTACAAACATACATAATATACTAACATAATGACCCAATAAATACTTAATCTAAAAAAATATTGATTCTTCATCTACTCTAGTCCCACAACATTTCTATGTATTATATTTAAATCGTTTTAAAATAATGTTTAAATGTATATATTGAAAGGTTTCTGGTTTGCTCAGTTAATTTATTCCATTTCTTTATTGCTCTAAATCAAAATGTTCTTATGCCTATTTCTCTTTTCTGTCTAGACAACGCATAGATGGTGGACAATCTATTCCTAGTATTTACGGAATGTCTGTCTCTTACCAACTGAATACCGTTGTGAATAGAACTTGACCGTTTTAAATGATGTATATTATGAAATAAAATAAGAAAATAATATCTTTCAATTATCTTATCGATTGATGACCAACCAAGAACATTGCGCATGACTGCAACAGAAGAACCATATCTCCACCTTAAAACAATCCTTGCTGCTTTGTTCTGTACATTCTGCAGCCTCCTAACTTTACTTGATGATGCATTTCCCCAGACCACAGAACAGTAGTTCACCTGACTCTCAATTAATGCTTGTGTTATTTGCTGAATAATTTTCCCCGGTAAATATTTAGCTATCCTTCTGATTATGCATGCTGTTTTTTTTATTTTTTTTTACATAGATTAGTTATTTGAGACGACCATGATAAGCAGTTGTCTAGTTGCACTCCCAATAGTTTGGTTTCAATTTGTACTCCTCCCATACTAAATTGTATCCCATGCTGTTTTGGCCTTTTCCTAGTGGAACAGACCAACATAACTTTGATTTTCTTGGTGTTTAAAACAAGTTTGTTTTGGCAAACCCACTCCCTAAAATTCTCCAAATCTCCTTGTAAAGCTTGCTGTACCTGTTGAACCGATTGTCTTGCTGCATAAATTGTAGTATCATCTGCAAATATAGTAGCTTGAGTTTCAGCTAAGGCTTAGGGAAGGTCGTTGGTATATATTAAATAGAGAAGTGGCCCAAGGCAGCTGTCCTGCGGTATTCCACAGTTTAACACGAGGGGAAGAAAATGAACCATTGATATATGTGGACTGTTTCCTGTCAGTTAGATATGACTGTACCCAATTCAATGCTACCTCCTTAAAACCATAATGCATTATTATGGTTGTACAGTTGTCTCAAATAAAACTGTGAAGGACCTCGGCGTTACTCTGGACCCTGATCTCTCTTTTGACGAACATATCAAGATTGTTACAAGGACAGCTTTTTTCCATCTACGTAACATTGCAAAAATCAGAAATTTTCTGTCCAAAATTGATGCAGAAAAATGTATCCATGCTTTTGTTACTTCTAGGTTAGACTACTGCAATGCTCTACTTTCCGGCTACCCGGATAAAGCACTAAATAAACTTCAGTTAGTGCTAAATACGGCTGCTAGAATCCTGACTAGAACCAAAACATTTGATCATATTACTCCAGTGTTAGCCTCCCTACACTGGCTTCCTGTTAAGGCAAGGGCTGATATCAAGGTTTTACTGCTAACCTACAAAGCATTACATGGGCTTGCTCCTATCTATCTTTCCGATTTGGTCCTGCCGTACATACCTACACGTACGCTATGGTCACGAGACGCAGGTCTCCTAATTGTCACTAGAATTTCTAAGCAAACAGCTGGAGTCAGGGCTTTCTCCTATAGAGCTCCATTTTTATGGAATGGTCTGCCTACCCATGTGAGAGACGCAGACTCGGTCTCAACCTTTAAGTCTTTATTGAAGACTCATCTCTTCAGTAGGTCCTATGATTGAGTGTAGTCTGGCCCAGGAGTGTGACGGTGAACGGAAAGGCACTGGAGCAGCGAACCGCCCTTACTGTCTCTGCATAGCCGGTTCCCCTCTCTCCACTGGGATTCTCTGCCTCTAACCCTATTTCATGGGCTGAGTCACTGGCTTACTGGTGCTCTTCCATGCCGTCCTTAGGAGGGGTGCGTCACTTGAGTGGGTTGAGTCACTGACGTGGTCTTCCTGTCTGGGTTTGCGCCCCCCCTTGGGTTGTGCCGTGGCGGAGATCTTTGTGGGCTATACTCGGCCTTGTCTCAGGATGTTAAGTTGGTGGTTGAAGATATCCCTCTAGTGGTGTGGGGGCTGTGCTTTGGCAAAGTGGGTGGGGTTATATCCTGCCTGTTTGGCCCTGTCCGGGGGTATCATCAGATGGGGCCACAGTGTCTCCTGACCCCTCCTGTCTCAGCCTCCAGTATTTATGCTGCAGTAGTTTGTGTCGGGGGGCTAGGGTCAGTCTGTTATATCTGGAGTATTTCTCCTGTCTTATCTGGTGTCCTGTGTGAATTTAAGTATGCTCTCTCTAATTCTCTCTTTCTCTCTCGGAGGACCTGAGCCCTAGGACCATGCCTCAGGACTACCTGGCATGATGACTCTGTTGTCCCCAGTCCACCTGGCCGTGCTGCTGCTCCAGTTTCAACTGTTCTGCCTGCGGCTATGGAACTCTGACCTGTTCACTGTCATTACTATAATTTGACCATGCTGGTCATTTATGAACATCTTGGCCATGTTCTGTTATAATCTCCACCCGGCACAGCCAGAAGAGAACTGGCCACCCCTCATAGCCTGGTTCCTCTCTAGGTTTCTTCCTAGGTTTTGGGCTTTCTATGGAGTTTTTCCTAGCCACCGTGCTTCTACACCTGCATTGCTTGCTGTTTTGGGGTTTTAGGCTGGGTTTCTGTACAGCACTTTGATATATCAGCTGATGTAAGAAGGGCTATATAAATACATTTGCTTTTGATTTTGAAATGGCTTATTTATTCTACACATCAATATACAAACATTTATGTTGACATCATGCATGGTTACCAATGCCATGTAGCAGCTGGTTGAAACATTTTAAACAATTAAGGCATTCTTCTATGGGACAGATCAAAGTTTACTGGTGGAGGGGTGGTCCAAAATAGGGGATGGTTGTCAAACATTTTTTTTGTTGCTTTGGGGAGGGTTGCGTTTTTTTAAATGATGGGTACAGGGGAGGGTAGTGCATTTTTTTCACTGGTTTACATTTGCTATTCTGCTCGTATTTTCCCTATAAACAATGCTTGACTTACTTTTGATATTACCCTAATAAAGTTTAGAAATGTTGGTGAAGGTTTGGTATGGTGTGGCTATTATTAAGCTTCAGCTACTGCAGACCTGTGATATGAAGGCAGCACCCCGGTGCTCCAAATGACTCCAACAGTTGAACTTGAGGTGAGAAAGACCGTTTCAGGCCTTCCAGAGTTACTCCTATAATCAAACAACATAATGTTAATCTTTATACGAAATATTTGAATTACGAAATACCATCCTTCTGTACGTCTATATCTGTATAGCAGAGGCAGTAGCCATCTGATATAAAGAAATACATGTCAGTGTCGTAGCATGCCACCTGTATATCTCTATAACTCTCGGGATAGGCCTAAGCTTCTCTTCCTTTATATAGGCATTATATATACAGTACCAAAAGCTACTCATTCAAGGGTTTTTCTTTATTTTTACTATTTTCTACATTGTAGACGATGAAATAACACATATGGAATCATGTAGTAACCCAAAAAGTGTTAAACAAATCAAAATATATCTTATATTAGAGATTCTTCAAAGTAGACACCTTTTGCCTTGATGACAGCTTTGCACATGCTTGGCATTCTCTGAACCAGCTTCATTAGGTCGTCAATTAACAGGTGTCCCTTGTTAAAAGTGAATTTGTGGAATTTCTTTCCTTCTTAATGCGTTTAAGCCAATCAGTTGGGTTGTGACAAGGTCGGGTTGGTATACAGAAGATGGTCTTTTACCAAATAAGGCTAAGTCCATATAATGGCAAGAACAGCTCAAATAAGCAAAGAGAATCATCATTACTTTAAGACTTGAAGGTCAGTCAATACGGAAAATTTCAACAGGAAAGGAAGACCCAGAGTTACCTCTGCTGCAGAGGACAAGTTCATTAGAGTTACCAGCCTCAGAAATCAGCAATTAAGTGCACCTCAGATTGCAGCCCAAATAAATGCTTCTCAGAGTTCAAGTAACAGACACATCTCAACATCAACTGTTCAGAGGAGACTGCGTGAATCAAGCATTCATGGTCGAATTGATGCAAAGAAACCACTACTAAAGAACACCAATAATAATAAGAGACTTGCTTAAGCCAAGAAATATGAGCAATTGACATTAGACCGGTGGAAATCTGTCCTTTGGTCTGATGAGTACAAATTTGCAATTTTTGGTTCCAACCGCCATGTCTTTGTGAGACGCAGAGTAGGTGAACGGATGATCTCTGCATGTGTGGTTTCCACTGTGAAGCATGGAGGTGGAAGTGTGATGGTGTGGGGATGCTTTGCTGGTGACAATGTCAGTGATTTCTTTAGAATTCAAGGCACACTTAACCAGCATTGGCTACCACAGCATTCTGCAGTAATACGCCATCCCATCTGGTTTGCGCTTAGTGGGACTATCATTTGTTTTTCAACAGGACAATGAACCAAAACACACCTCCAGGCTGTGTAAGGGCTATTTGACCAATAAGGAGAGTGATGGAGTGCTGAATCAGATGACCTGGCCTCCACAATCACCCGACCACAACCCAATTGAGATGGTTTGGGATGAGTTGGACCGCAGAGTAAAGGAAAAGCAGGCAAGAAGTGCTCAGCATATGTGGGAACTCCTTCAAGACTGTTGGAAAAACATTCCAGGTGACTACCTAATGAAGGTGGTTGAGAGAATGCCAAGTGTGCAAAGCTGTCATCAAGGCCAGGGGTGGCTACTTTTAAGAATCTCAATTATAAAATATATTTTGTTCTGTTTAATTGTTTTTGGTGACTACATGATTCCATATGTGTTATTTCATAGTTTTGATATCTTCACTATTATTCTACAATGTAGAAAATAATCAAAATAAAGAAAAACCCTTGAATGAGTAGGTGTGTACACACACATACACACACACACACACACACACACACAACCAGTCAAAAGTTTTAGAACACCTACTCATTCAAGGGTTTTTCTTTATTTTGATTATTTTCTACATTGTAGAATAATAGTGAAGATATCAAAACTATGAAATAACACATATGGAATCATGTAGTCACCAAAAACAATTAAACAGAACAAAATATATTTTATAATTGAGATTCTTAAAAGTAGCCACAACTATGATATCAAAACTATTATTTTCTACATTGTAGAATAATAGTGAAGATATCAAAACTATGAAACACACACACACAGTACTGACTGTGCAAAGGTTTTATCATCTATTAACATGTCTATTTTTGAAAGCATTCTTACTTTACAGCATTTTTCACACCTGCCTAAAACTTTTGCACAGTACTGTATATAAATTTGTTTGATTTATTTTGATATTAATATCATTCAGTGGACACCTAAGCCTATCGGCCTATGCATGCTATGCCCTGATACATTTAGTGCTCAAATCTCTGACAGCTGAACCGTGCGGTTGACAATTATTGTTTTAAGAAAGTAGCCAAACCCCTCCCCTCCATCCCACAATGACTGCCTCGCCTGGTTTACTAACTACTTCTCAGATAGAGTTCAGTGTGTCAAATCGGAGGGCCTGTTGTCCGGACCTCTGGCGGTGTCTATGGGGGTGCCACAGGGTTCAATTCTCGGGCCGATTCTCTTCTCTGTATATATCAATGTCGTCGCTCTTGCTGCGGGTGATTCCCTAATCCACCTCTACGCAGACGACACCATTCTGTATACATCTGGCCCTTCTTAGGACACTGTGTTAACAAACCTCCAGATGAGCTTCAACGCCATACAACACTCCTTCAGTGGCCTTCAACTGCTCTTAAATGCTAGTAAAACTAAATGCATGGTCTTAAACCGATCGCTGCCCCGCACCCACCCGCCCGACAACTATAAATACCTAGGTGTCTGGCTAGACTGTAAACTCTCCTTCCAGACTCACATTAAGCATCTCCAATCCAAAGTTAGATCTAGAATCAGCCTCCTTCATGCTTTGTCATGCTGCCAAACTTACCCTCGTAAAACTGACTATCCTACCGATCCTTGACTTCGGCAATGCCATTTACAAATTAGCCTCCAACACTCCTCCACAAAATGGATGCAGTCTATCACAGTGCCATCTGTTTTGTCACCAAAGCCACATATACCACCCACCACTGAGACCTGTATGCTCTCGTTGGCTGATCCTCGCTACATATTCATCGCCAAACCCACTGGCTCCAGGTTATCTATAAGTCTTTGCTAGGTATAGCTCCGCCTTATCTCAACTCAATGGTCACCATAGCAACACCCACCCGTAGCACACGCTCCAGCAGGTATATTTCACTGGTCATCCCCAAAGCCATCTCCTCTTTGGCCGCCTTTCCTTCCAGTTCTCTGCTGCCAATGACTGGAATGAATTGCAAAAATCACTGAAGTTGAAGACTTGTGTATCTCCCTCACTAACTTTAAGTGTCATCTGTCAGAGCAGCTTACCAATCGCTGCAGCTGTACACAGCCCATCTGTAAATAGCCCATCCAACCAACTACCTACCTCATCCGCATATTTGTTTTTCTGCTCTTTTGCACACCAGTATTTCTACTTGCACATCCTCATCTGCACATATTTCACTCCAGTGTAAATTTCTAAATTGGAATTACTTCGCCACTGTTGGCCTATTTATTGCTTTACCTCCTTACTTCATTTGCACACAACGTGTACAGATTTCTCTATTGTGTTATTGACTGTACGTTTGTTTATCCCATGTGTAAATCTGTGTTGTTATTTTTGTCGCACTGCTTTGCTTTATCTTGGCCAGGTCGTAGTTGTAAATGAGAACTTGTTCTCAACTGGCCTACCTGGTTAAATAAAGGTGAAATAAAAAATTAAAATAGGCTATAAAGTTTTGCATATTCTACACATCGAAACACAAGGAATAGTGTTTATGTCATTTGTTATAGGCTGTTTTTAAGGACACATAAAATGTCCAATATCCCTTGTTTATTGATGGCGCTGGCTGCGCCATGTTGGATCTGAAATTTCTCAAATGTCCGGTAAATTAAAATCTTCACTGTCATGTTGTCCAGCGCCAAATTCTACTGAAGGAAACTCTGAAATTGTATATTGTTTTTAATTAAGATTTTTGAATATTCACACAAAAATCTGTCGTCAATTCAATGGAAACCTAGCTACAGACACCATAAAGTCTCAAGTGCGCTTGTCCAGTGTCACTTTGATTATGCCTGCACATCATGGTTCACCAGCAGCCCCAGGCATCTAAAGAATAAGCTACCAGCCAAACAAGCTTGTAAGAATTGTACTTAAAACTTCCCTCTCATACTCATCTGGAGGTTGAGCATTTTTCCGTCTCTATCTCTGTAATGTGTCTGTATTTATGTAATTGTATGTGTATTTATGTTAAAAAAATAGGGACCACGATGGACATAAGTCCCCGACTTTATTGTGCAATTCTCATCCCTTTAAAAAATCTTTGTATATGTATTGTTTTTTCCGACAAATAAAAATCTAGCAACCAATCAATCAATCCAAACTGTGCAGTGGCCAATTGATGACGGGAAAGAGACATCTGTTTCAAAACACCAAAAAGTGTGACATACTAGACATAGTTTATTTATTGTCGTGTTGGAAACGCAAACCATGATATTGAAGTGCCCGAAGTCAGAATGCACTGATTATTGGTAGTGTGGTGCATCGGTACAGAAACCTGTTGGTGGAAAATTACTGACTTTATTCTCCCCATGGGGAAATGTTGTTGTAGTGTCATGTACACGTTTAAAGTGGTGTTTAAATACAAAACAATAGAACTTTCATAACAGTTACATACCAATAAAACATTTTTCTTTTAAATGAAAGAAAAAAAGACTAGCCTGCTGGCCTTACTGAGTCGATAGGAACATTAGACCAAGCTATTTAGGAGGGATATCACACCTGGCAGAAATTATTGTCTTGTTCTGTTTTTCCTGCTGAGGGGTGCCCTATACCTGTGCCCAGAGGGGAGTAGTTCAAAGTTCGGGTACAGAGGGTGGCTTGGGTCTAAAATTATTTTGTGAGCCTTGTGGAGTGCCCTGACCTTAAAGATCTCATCCAGGCCTGTCTGTTTGACTTCAAGTACCTTGCTTGCTGTGGTGATAATCCTTCTCAGCATATTTCTCTGGCTGACAGTGGCATTGCCAAACCAACAAACAATACAAAAAGTTAAAATACTCTCAATGAAAGATTTGTAAAACAGAGTCAGTAGTACAGTCTACATTAAAAGATTCCAGCTTTTTGAGAAAGCACAGTCTCTGTCGGCTCTTTTTGTAGATCAGGTCTGTACATTTACTCCACTGAAGCTTATTGTCCAAGAGGACACCCAGGTATTTGTATTCCTCTACAATCTCTATATTCTGACCTCTGATAGATGTTGCAGAGGTAGGTGTTGTACACTTTGCAATAATAGTGAAGACATCAAAACTATGAATAAGATATGGAATCATGTAGTAACCAAAAATATTGTTAAACATATAAAAACATATTTCATATTTGAGATTCTTCAAAGTAGCCACCCTTTGCCTTGATGACAGCTTTGCACACTCTTCGCATTCTCTCAACCAGCTTCACCTGGAATGCTTATCCAACAGTCTTGAATGAGTTCCCACATTTTGCTGAGCATGTGTTGGCTGCTTTTCCTTCCCTCTGTGGTCCAACTCATCCCAAAATATCGCAAATTGAGTCGGTTGATTGTGGAGGCCATGTCATCTGATGCTGCACTCCATCCCTCTCCTTATTGGTCAAATAGCCTTTACACAGCCTTGAGGTGTGTTTTGGGTCATTGTCCCGTTGAAAAACAAATGATAGTCCCACTAAGCGCAAACCAGATGGGATGGCATATTGATACAGAATGATGTGGTAGCCATGCTGGTTAAGTGTGCCTTGAATTCTATATAAATCACTGACATTGTCACCAGCAACACACCCCCACACCTCCTCCTCTATGCTTCATGGTGAGAACCACACATGCGGATATAATCCGCCCAAGCAAGTCTCTTCTTATTATCGGTGTCCATTAGTAATGGTTTCTTTGCAGCAATTCAACCACGTAGACCTGATTCACGCAGTCTCCTCTGAAAAGTTGAAGTGGAGATGTGTCTGTTACTTGAACTCTGTGACTATCTTTTGCAGAAGAGGTAACTCTGGGTCTTCCTTTCCTGTGGCGGTCCTTATGAGAGTCAGTTTCATCATAGTGCTTGATGGTTTTTGCGACTGCACTTGACCAACCAAAAGGTTCTTGAAATGTTCCGTATTGACTGACCTTAAGTCTTTTACCAAATAGGGCTATCTTCTGTATACCATCCCTACCTTGTCACAACACAACTGATTGGCTCAAATGCATTAAGAAGGAAAGAAATTCCACAAATTCACTTTTAACAAGGAACACCTGTTAATTGAAATCCATTCCAGGTGACTACCTCATGAAGCTGGTTGAGAGAATGCCAAGAGTGTGCAAAGCTGGGCAACGGGTGGCTACTTTGAAGAATCTCAAATATAGAAAATATTTTGATTTGTTTAACACTTTTTTGGGTAATACATGATTCCATATGTGTTATTTCATAGTTTTGATGTCTTCACTATTATTCTACAATGTAGAAAATAGTAAAAAATTCAAAAATGGAATGAGTAGGTGTGTCCAAACTTTGACTGGTACTATATTTTATATATTTATAAATATGGCATCAAAAATGTTGGGAATATGATTTCCCCCTAGCTGATCATTGTCTGCAGCCGGCTCTGATTGTTGTGTAATGAAACAGGCAGGGAGACTGAGCTCGTCCGTGGTGGTCGGTGAACCCTCAACCTTGTGGCCTGTAGCCTTGCGTGGCATCGACTGTGCCACAAAAGCATGCTGAAGTGGCAAAGTCGATATACACATTTAGAAACACAGGGTCGCTACAGTTATTGTTATTTGTGGTCGTAAACATTATCTGAGTTAATTCTATGAGGGGGGAGGTTGTTCGATATATTTTACAGTACAAGGGGAGGGTCATGTGAAAATATTATTAACGTTGGGGAGGGGGGTGCATTTTTTTTATAACACTTTGAGATGGACCAGCCCCACCCCCCACTGAAATTTCGTCCCTAAAACTATTTTAAATAATTACAGTGGTCTCTAAATATTCTAAGGATATGTGGGTTGTCTATAATTCCCTCAATGTTTCAAATATCAGAAACAAATACATTTATTTTGACAATGAAAAATACTGTTTGACATCTGAGATATAATCAAACAAATATTTGAAATGGTATTTGTATTCTTTGCATTAATAAGTGTCCGATTTGTCAAATGAATGAGACTTCATGTTTTATGTCTTGGTTGAATGGCTTTGAATTTCTTTGAATTAAATTATACTTCCTTCAATTCAATTTCTGCTTCCTGTGGGGTGTGGCCAACTCTCTCTCGCTGATGTTGGTGTCAGATTGCAGTCTTTCAGTCTTAGGGTGGGTTCTGGCTCAGTTCTCCCAGTGTCTCTTCTCTCTCTCCCCCTCTCTTTAACTCACTCACTCCCTCGCACTTCCCCCTTCTCCCCTTTTTCTGGTAGGTTGGAGGTGGTGGCAGATTGCAGTCTTTGGGAGAGCTGAGACAGAGCTCCATCTTCTCTTCTCTGTCTCTTCAGCTCCCATCAACAGATGGCTGCTTTTAATGGTGAAGCACTCAACCTGAAAATCCAACCTCTCCATCTCTCTGTATGTCTGTCAGTCTGCCTCACTTTCTCCCCCTCCTCTCAGTCTCTCTCTCCCCCTTTGCTCGCTTTCTTTCTTATTTCCTAGAATGGACAAACCTCAGGTGTGCCTAGTGTGTTTATGTGTGTGTGTGCGTGCGTGTGCGCGTGTGCGTGCATGTGTGTGTGTGTGTGTGTGTGTGTATGCCTTGGTGTCCTCCTTGACACTCCAAGGGTCAGCTGAGATCGTAATAAACTTTTGAAGGCACTAGCCAATTAGGGGGAGCCACTTACCAACCAGATAGACTGACACACACACACACTTGCAAGAGTGTGCATGCGCAAATGCGAACACACACTTCACTCAGCACCCCGATTCTCTTCCTTAATTAGCAGCGCCATAGTTATGAGGTGATCTCACAATGCTGCCCACCAGGGAGGTGGGGACACTGTTGTAGACCTCAGCCAATCCTCCCAGGGGAATTGCACGAGAGGTCTTCACAGGTCTAAAAAGATGGACCTGGGGCTTTCCTACTGGGATCCGATATACATAAAACCTGTTTTTATTATATCGAGTCCTTCCAAATGGACCCGAGGACAACTAGACCAGTTCCGTACAGACCTGGGCGGATACAGACCCAATCCGAGTGAGGGAAGCAGAAGAAAATATATGTTTTAAGCTACTTTATTAACCGGAGCTGATAAATGGAGAGGTGCCACTCTAGTCAGTGGGGGAGGGGCCGTACTGTGATCTAGGGAGCAGCAATGTTGCCATGTTTGCGGTTTTCGAGCTGAATTGGGACACTTTGAAAACGATGTCGCGGGTGAAAATGTATTGGTTGCGGGGTTTTGGGCTATTTCTAAGTTGCACCGCGGCCGCCATGGCATTTCTCTTAAAAAAATATATATTTCACTGTGACCTGCTGCTGACTGTCAGGCAGTGAGGCAGGCTGTTGCTGAGTGAGGAGGAGTGTGTGTGTGTGTGTGTGTGCGTGTGTGTGTTGAGAGAGCACAATAGTTATTGGCTGAGTCACGTGAGCGAGAGGAGACAGAGCAGCACGCACGTTGTGGTAACTTTTTACCAGTTGTAGGTAGGCAATTTAGATTGTGAAGACACCTATTTTCAACCCTTTTTCCATAAAACATTAATATGCTAGAACTGATGCACATCAATAAATAATGCGGACAATGCACTGGAAAACGACTTTGGGCGCACTAGAGCGTATTACATAAATACGCTCGGAGGGGGTTTAAACTGCATTCTAATGTTGAACTGCTTATAGTAAACGGTATCAAGCGAAGTGCTTTATGCGTGCTCAGTTCTTGGGTCTGGAGTAGACATTTGAAATGGAAGTTATGGAACTCCCTCGCGTGGTTCTTTGAAACTGACATTAGGCTAAATGTGGAGAGTAATACATTTGCATCTGTTGGCCATCAAGTAGTTTATTAATTGATTTGCCATTGCAGGCTACCATTTGATACCCTACATATGTTGAAATGACGATATCACTGGACTCATTGCAAATCAATTTGTGCAACTTGTGTAGCCTACCTGGAGCTAGCAAACCAATTTAATAAATAACCTATAACTTCAGTTTATAGATGTTGTAGCCTTGTGTTATTATGAACGCATTAGATTGACGGTAACAGTAGTCAGATTAGGCTACAGGTAAAACTAATTCTAAAAAATAAACACTGACTGTTGTTGACAAGCATATTCAGTTCATATACATATTATTAATATTTAATTCAGTGATTGAAATTATGACCACATCCTCAGTAGCCTATTCCAGCGGGGTAATGGGAAACACAAGCACTTCTTATTGCGAAATCACCTCGCTATTCATGTTGAATAAATTAGTCTGTTAATTTGAACTAAACAAGCTGCTAAATTGTTCTGTTTACATCTAGCCTACATCTTGTCTAGGCTACTGTAGACTATATTAAATGAGATGTTGACCTATCAGGGGCTATAGGCTACCTGCCTTTATCCAAGAAAACTATGGCAAATTTTATTAGAATCATAAACCCAGATTTTTGACAGTAGCCTATGTCTATTGAAAAGACAAGCCAATCTCGCAAATGGGCAATTTATCACGGTTTGTAGTCTTAACATCTGGCACATAATAACAGCACAATTACCAGAAAATGGCCTAACAGTTTTTTTTATGTTCATCCAAGTGTTTCTTGCTCAGAGTTTGAGGTCCTCTGTCCAACTTTTATCACTCAAACTCTGCTGTCAGATTTATCTATAGTTATGCACATGCACAAAGTGGATTTATTTACAATTATAAACTGGTTGGGTCGAGCCCTGAATGCTGATTGGCTGACAGCCGGGGTATATCAGACTGCATACCACAGGTATGACAAAACATTTACTTGCACTGCTCTAATTATGTTGGTAACCAGTTTATAATAGCAATAAGGCACCTCTGGGGTTTGTGGTATATGGCCAATATACCACGGCTAAGGGCTGTGTCCAGGCACTCCGCAATGCGTCGTGTGCATAAGAACAGCCCATAGCCGTGGTTTATTGGCGATATACCACACCTCCTCAGGCCTTATTGCTTAATTATAAACCTGGTTCGAACCCAGAATGCTGATTGGCTGAAAGCCGTGGTATATCAGACCATATACCATGGATATGACAAAACATAACTTTTTACTGTTCTAATTACGTTGGTAATCAGTTTATAATAGCAATAACGCCCCCTGGGGGTTTGTGGTATATGGCCAATATACCACGGCTAACAGCTGTATTCAGGCACTCTGCTTTGCGTCGTGCAGAGAACATCCCTTAGCCGTGGTATATTGGCCATATACCATAACCTGTGCTTTATTGCTTAATCATAGGAGTCAAGCGAGTTAAATCGACATCCATTGATGGAACATGATATGGTGAATTTAATAAGGGCAAATTATCTTTTCTCTTGCCACATATTCAAAATGTCCTTTATTATGTAATATCATATCTAGCAAGAATTATTATTTTGAGGAAACCCGAATTTAGCTTCTAATGTCGTTACAAGTTACTATGAGTCCACCTTAACTGGCTCGATAACATTATGGATATGGAAACTCCTCTCTTTTGGTCATTGTAGCCTATCCTTCTCCTTTACCTTTTAATTTCACCATCCATTGATTAGATATATCCTAATTTTTGCCACACACGGACGCTCTATGACTTTAGCCTATTGTCGATTTGATAACTTATGATTGGCCAACAACAACAACAAGCTACATTCGCCACTCTCGTGAAAAGTACGAGAAATCTCTCTCTCTCTTTACTGCAGCAGTCGTGTTTGGATCTGTAGGGACTTTCCAGACAAGTCATTTAAAATGACACATACCCGAGACCTGTGACAATCATATCAGATCCGACCCAGACCTGTGACATTATTTACAATTCTGGATCCAGACCCACTCGGGTATTCGGGTACAGGTGGATCCGTGAAGACCTCTACCTTGCACTGACAGTGGAGTGCCATGATCCACCAAAGTCTAGTACATGGATAATTTCAGAAGTCTGTTGGTTTTCTATCTGTTCAGAAGCAATGTAGGCAATGCAAAGTCAAAAGGTCAACTTGTTACTTTGCAGTCCATGGTGCATGAACTGAAGAACAAACTGGAATTTGATTTTTCTCACTGAAAAGTAGAAGGATTGGTTCAATTAGGCTTAGATTGAGTATCCCTAGACATTTTCTAGCCAGATAAGGCCAGTCTTGCTATTCCACTGATTTGACTGATGGCATGAATGTCATTGGGTTTAAAAATGGAGCTGGGCTGCCCTCTGTTGGAGTGAAGGAAGCCCAACATGAAATACATTCAATATCATCAAAATGTACCTGAAATAATGCATTCCAATCAAATAGACAAGGCAGAATGACTTGAACACACACATACTTCTCATATAAAAAAAAATTCTGTCCGAATACTGACAGACAGAAGTTACCCGTGCCTCTGCTCCTTAGCTCATCATCTTCCTCTCTACCCCTTTCTTTCTCTCCATCACCTCTATCAGCCACCGCTAGGGGGTGCTGCTATCCTTTCTTTGCCTTGTGTTCTAATGACAGTTTCTATTACAGCCTGACCCTTAAACGTTAGTCACTTTGCTGTTTTTCATTATATCTCCATACAAAACATACATATCCCATACAAATAAATCCTAGTAAACTCTAGGGTCCTATAAAATTATTTATAGTGTGACCTAAGCTTGCCTGCTCTTCCTGACCTCCACTGTCACCTAACATCATACATTTACATTTAAGTCATTTAGCTGACGCTCTTATCCAGAGCGACTTACAAATTGGAAAGTTCATACATATTCATCCCAACTGGGTACCAACTGGGTAGTGTATTTCATACCCTCAGTATGACTTGGTAGTGTATTTCATACCCTCAGTATGACTTGGTAGTGTATTTCATACCCTCAGTATGACTTGGTAGTGTATTTCATACCCTCAGTATGACTTGGTAGTGTATTTCATACCCTCAGTATGACTTGGTAGTGTATTTCATACCCTCAGTATGACTTGGTAGTGTATTTCATACCCTCAGTATGACTTGGTAGTGTATTTCATACCCTCAGTATGACTGGGTAGTGTATTTCATACCCTCAGTATGACTGGGTAGTGTAGTTCATACCCTCAGTATGACTGGGTAGTGTAGTTCATACCCTTAGTATAACTGGGTAGTGTGGTTCATACCCTCAGTATGACTGGGTAGTGTAGTTCATACCCTCAGTATGACTGGGTAGTGTAGTTCTTACCCCCAGTATGACTGGGTAGTGTAGTTCTTACCCTCAGTATGACTGGGTAGGTATGACTGGGTAGAGTAGTTCTTACCCTCAGTCTGACTGGGTAGGTATGACTGGGTAGTTTAGTTCTTACCCTCAGTATGACTGGGTAGTGTAGTTCTTACCCTCAGTATGACTGGGTAGTGTAGTTCTTACCCGCTGTGCTTCATGTTGGGGGGTTTGTCCATGCGGACAGCAAGTTGGATCTTTAGCTCTACGTCCTGACTGTTCTTGGACACCACCATCTTGTGGAGCTCAGCCTGCTTGGGTCCGTTGGTGGTGGGGTTCAGGATCACCTGGGAATGGGAGAGAGGGAAAGGAAAGGATGGGGTGACAAAGGGAGAGTGCATAGGAGAGATAATAAACTATTTTACAGAAGGTGAAGTAATGATGGCTTCTGGCTTCTCCACCACCAAAATATACAAACAGTCTCTCTCATCAGACAGTCAGTGACAGACAGACGTACACATCCTCATACTTTGTGACTTTGATGGGAACAGACAGGTGAAGGACATCACAAAACCATGGCTGTCTGGGGAAGACACAAACAAGTCAGACTTTCTTTTCATATCACAACCCCCTCTGTAGTTGCTCCATATTGTTATGGAAAAGGTTAGGTAGTTCAGACTAGTTTTTCTCAAACCTTTCCTCGGGGACCCAGAGAAGTTTCACAATTTAGTTTTAGCCCTGAACTTTCTCACCTGATTCACCTAGTCAAGGACTTGATGATTAGTTGCCTTAGGGGTGCTAGTGGTGGAATAGTTCAAATACATGAAACAGTTGGAGATCTCCGAGGGGAGGTTTGAGAACCACTGGTTTAGACCGCTCACTACCACTACACCATCTCCCAGGAGGCATCACCCCCCAGGGGGCAGCAGCAACATATTTGCCCATTGTAGAAGTAGTCAGAATGTAACTCTTTTAGGAGATTTAGGATTTAGGAGATCGAGGTGTGCTCACAGTTTACCCATTTTGCATACTCCACCCTACCATAAGACATCCATGTCTTCATCAATGGAAAGGGTAAACGGTTGAGTTTGATATAATTTAAAGGCTTACAAACAGGGTTGTGAAACTATTTTATAATTTGAGATTTTTTTTTAACATAGAAATGTTGCTCAAAAACCTTTCATGTCAATTACCAAAAAATGTGATGGCGGGCATAACAAACACCTCAGATGATGTAAAATAGGTTCTAAGCCTCAACATATGCACAAATACTGTATTTATAGATAATTTACGATAAAGGATAAACAATGACAATAAAAAATATATATATATTCAAGAAATTCTAAAGTAGTTTGAGAACACTGTATGCTTTTAAATGATATCAAACTCCACCGTTGATCTTTTCCACTGATAGATACGTCTCATACTAGGGTGGGGTATGCAAAACGGGTCAACTTTAAGCATCTGTCTCCTAAATGTTTTGGCATTCGAATCCAAAGAGTAACTTTCTGACCACTTCTACCATGTATGGAAAGTTTTGTTCAAATCAAAAGGTCAAAAAGTGATTGAAATCAAATAGAACGACCCTGATCGGTTTCAGAACTGTATTCAGGTAGAGACTAAATCTGTGGCAATGAAATCCTCATCTGTATATAGACCCCATAGACATACTCACCATGCTTCAATTACTTTTAGAGACAAAGAGTGCTTTGAGTTGTTAAGACACAAGTGTGTGTTTGTTTGTGCGTTTGTGTGTGTGAGAGAGAGAAATAGACAGAGAGAAAAGGGGGGGGAGAGAGATAGAGAAGGAGGCAGAAACAGAGATTAGAGAGGGTGAGGAAAACGAGAGAGAAGGAGAAAAACAGGATTAATGGAGGGGGACAGACTTTTTAGAGCAATTACTTTTGACCAAAGAGAGAAGAAGATGGAGAATGAAAGAGGAAAAATGAAAGACAATAAGTTGGCAGAATGTGTGTGTATGCACGCTGTCACTTGTTTGTATTCCGCATGTGTGTGTACACAGTATGTTCGTTGCATGCGTGTGGCACACCCACTAACACTGACTGGGAGAGAGATCTTAGTGGTGCTCATTGTTTTGTTAGTGTCGCAGTGTTATCAGTGTCTCAAAGGGAGTCTCCATCTGTTTCTCAGAGAGAAGAAGAGGAAGAGATAGTGATGGGGAGAAGAGAGAGGGGGCTCTTCCGGTAGGATAACAGCTCCAGCTCTTGCACATTCTATACAATGCATGTCTCAAATATTTCAATGGCATCCATGTCATGGGAAAAACTAGCCTAGGTACATTACTGTTTGGCCTACATTGTTACATTGCCAAGCCAATGAATGATTGGGTCATTCTAATTGCTAGTATCTGATATAAATACTAACTGATATCAAGTGGCTGATATTGATAGTGAATTATATCAATCTTAATAGGTTGATGTACAGTATGTACTGGTGTCTTACCCTCCCCAGCTCCTTGTCTTCAAGGGCCAGTACCCCCGTGCTCTCTGTAAACAGCTTCACTTTGACCATGGGTAACGGGTGCGTCGTAGTGAAGTCCCCCTGAGTGCCCCACCTGAAAGACACATAGGTTCCAACCCTCAGGATTAAACATCAAATCAAAGTGTATTTGTCACATGCACAGGATACAACAGGTGTAAACAGTACAGCGAAATGCTTACTTGCAAGCTCTTCCTCAACAATGCAGTGTTCAATATCAAAGTTAAGACATAGAGAATCCAGAAAAGGATCTTAAAGCTAGAGTCCTTAAAGTCCTACTCCAGGCTCCTTTTCACTTCATTCGTCACCTAATTTACTGAACAAAAGGCACATAGGTGGTCCAGGTATCCTCATGACATGGCACAAGTAGGGGGGGTGGGCCATTTCTCTTTTGTTCTCTATTGCTCCTCTATTGTTACCGCATGCAAGGAGGGAGTCCGATGACACCAGAGGGCACCATCAGATCAACTCCTTGAATGGTCTACTCCTTGAAGTTTGCAGTAGTCTAAAAAAAACACACATTTTCGCAAAACATATTTTTTACCCTTAATTGCGTTTACATTTGTGTATTTATACGTGAGCTATTGTTTGTCTACAGGAAAAGTTCAAATAGATGGAGTGCGTCTTTAAATGAGACAATAACAAAGCGCCCCCCACCCCCGCCTCTGTTTTGGTAAAAAGCTGAGGGATGGGACTGGAGAAATGTAACCACTCTCATATTCATAGACAGAGCCATGGATGCAAGGACTGACCATCCATGATATACAAATTATAGTTTTAACCATGTTTGGAGGTTATACAGTGTTTGTTCACATTTACATTGTTTACAAACATTGGAGTAAAACAAGCTTATATTCTGTTCTGATATGACAGTTAAACTAAGCTCATGAGGCATTTATAAGTTATATTCTTCAAGAATCAATGAGTATATATCATACATTTATAATCCAAAAAATAGACGTAGCAACTAAGGATTGTAGCTTTCAAAGAGCACAGAATCAATATTAGGTCGGGGGGCACTTTTTTCTTCTTTCAGGTGGGGCACTCAGGGGGACTTCACTACGACGCACCCGTTACCCATGGTCAAAAAAAAAACACACGAGAAATAAAACAAACAAGAATGTGCACTATATATACAAGGTCAGTACCAGTTTAGGGCTGTTATGGTGACCATATTACCGCCACACTGGCGGCCAGGAGTTTCCCTGTACTTCGCTCCATACCATTACTTTTTATCCTGAAAAACTCCCCAGTACTTGCCAATGTGAAGCATACCCATACCATGATGCAGCCACCACATTACATAGAAAATAAGGAGGCAGTTACTTAGTGATATGTTGCACTTACCCCAAACATAAGGCTTTGTATTTAGGTAAAAAAGTGCTTTTTCTTTGTTGCAGTATTACTTTAGTGCCTTTTTGCATACAAGATGCATGTTTTGGAATATTGTTATTCTGTATATTTGTATTCCTCTTTTCACTCTGTCATTTAGATCATTATTCTTTAGTCAATAAAATGTTGTTGATCTATCCACAGTTCTCCCATCACAGCCATTGAATTCTGTAGCTTTTTTTTTTTAAATCAGTTCTGCAGCTCAGTTCAGAAGGACGCCTGTATCTTTGATGTGTCTGGGTGTTTTAATACATAATCCAAAGCATAATTATTAACCTGACCATGCTTAAAGATATATTCAATGTCTGATTTATTATTGTTATCCATCTACCAATCACTGCCCTTCTTCATGAGGCTTTCAAAGAGCTCCATGGTCTTTGTAGTTGAATCTGTGCTTGAAATTCAATACTTGACTGAGGGACCTTACATGTGTTGTATGTATGGGGTACAAAGGAAGGGTTAGTCATTCAAAAATCATGTCAACCCCTATTATTTCACACAGAGTGAGTCCATGTCACTTATGTGATTTTTTAAAGTAAAATTTTACTCCTGAACTAATTGAGGCTTGCCTAAACAAAGGGGCTGAATACTTATGCAACAACTATATATTAGTTATGAATTTGTTATTTATCTTTAAAAAATAATAATAATATTCTTCCGCTTTGACACGAGTATATTGTCTAGATTTTTTTTTAAATACATCATTTTAATCCCAGAAATCCAAAGGGTCTGAATACTTTTGCAAGGCACTGTAGATGGATATAACTCGTTTTAGTATAGACATTCCTATTGAGGGCTTTGTAGTATATTAATTTAACAATGTTTGTTATTGCCTTGGATTGAATAAAATGAAAATACATGTCCTAAGTTTGAAGACTTAACAATGTTTTAAAATAGTTTTTTGGGGGTGGGGTTGCAAATTGCAACACTTCTGTAAAATCACTCATATACAATTTCAATATATCTATGCCAATAACACATTGTGGGTAGAGGTCTTATCGTGGCCAAAACGTTAGACTAGTCCCGAAATGGACCCAGGGCTTTCCCCCCCCACCCCCCCCGGAGCCTAACCCAAATAATTACTGTAAAAATAATTGAGACCCAGTCTGAAAGGACCCGAGGACAACCAGACCCGTCCCCATATAGACCCGGTCTGGTCCAGACCAGGTCTGATCCGATCCGAGTGAGGGAAGCAGCAGAAAAGCATTTTTTCTTTAGCTAGCTACATTATTAACTGAAGCTGTTAATGCATGAGCCGAGAGGAACGGATGAGCTCTAGCATTAGGCGGGGAAGGGGCCGTGCGGTGTGTGTGAGTGGCGCTAGGTGCAAGAAGCGGGCAGGAGAGAGAGAGGCAGCATAGGATGCTCTTTACCCCATCCTACACAATTACAACAACAACTCAATTTAGAGTATTAAGTAAATCAAATCAAATTGTATTTGTCACAGTAGCAGCCTTCCTGTTGCTGTTGGCTCTTGGTCGTTGTAGCCTATCCTTCTCATTATTCCATCTTCCATTGTTCTCCTAATTTGCACACATAGAACCAGAGGCTAGTGCCGCTTTGATGACTTGTAATTGGCTAACAACAACAAGCAACACGCACCACTCTCGCGAAATGTAATTAGATACTTTCTCTCTTTCTCTACTGCAGCAGTCACGTTCAGGTCTGTATAGGTCCTTACCGGCAAATCAGTTATAATTACACATCCTCGAGACAATCAGATCTGACCCAGAGTCACCTACAGAATTTCAGTTTTGGGTGGACCCGTGAAGACCTCTAGGTCTGTACTCTCCTGGAAGCTTCTGATTTGAGTTTAAGGTGGAGGATGAGCATGGTGGGTGGTTCATTTATCCCACTAGGCACAAACGGATTGTTGGAAACAATGTTTATTCATTGTCATTTCAACAAAATAAATGTATGTGATTATGTTAAATCAGTGTGGAAAACTGATAGGATTTGCAAAAAGTCATCAACGTAAAGGGATTTCGGGAATGTCTGTACTTTCTTCACCTAAATCCACCGTTACCCTAAAACCAATGAGATGGTTAAAATATTTGTTGGTTTTACAATCAAATTGAATTAAAACTAGCATTGAACTGATGTCTGTGCCCAGTGGGATAACACCTGCATGACAGGTCACACGTGTGTGCTAGTGTGTGTGTGTATTTATTATTTCCCAGTTGCCAAGACAACGTGTGGATTGCATTCAAAACTGTCTGTTCCTTTAAATTGCGAGAGACAAAAGAAATATGAACTAATTCACAGAGGAGGGTAAAGGAAAAGATCAGTTCAAACAAGAAGTGTCTATTGTTTGCCTCGTGTTATTTTTATCACGGTACACCAAGAGAATGGACACTGGAGATAACCCTTAGCAGACTTTACCCAACACTGACCTGTCTTTGTTTACCTCTCTTAAGAAAGTCAACAGTTAAGGATGTCATGTGAGGTAGGGAAGTTAATATGTGTGGTGTATTTTCCAAAGGTGTTTTCTGTCTTAGATACATTATCTGACAAGGTATAGAATAGCAACAAATACCTACCTGGCTGAAGCAAAACATTTACTTAATTTCTTCCTTGACAAGAGAGTGAGTGTGTGGGAAGGAAGGTCTTTCCCATCTCTGCTGAAGGACAAGTATTGTCTGTCTATGCATAAAATACTTAGAAATGCACTGATTAGTTCAGTCAAGTAACTACCCTCTAATCCAACTAAGATGCAAGACGATGACAATCATTGGTCTTGCAGTCAGCCTACACAAAGGCGTGTAATGACTTCAAATTGAATGGAGCCTCCAATGGTAAGGAAAAAGAACAGAAAATGTCACTTTTTTATTATTTTTTAATTTCACCTTTATTTATTTATCCAGGTAGGCCAGTTGAGAACAAGTTCTCATTTACAACCGCGACCTGGCCAAGATAAAGCAAAGCAGTGCGCCACAAACAACACAGAGTTACACGTGGGATAAACAAACGTACAGTCAATAACACAATTTAAAAATCTATATACAGTGTGTGCAAATGTAGTAAGATTAGGGAGGTAAGGCAAATAGGCCATAGTGGTAAAGAATTACAATTTAGCAATTAACACTGGAGTGATAGATGTGCAGAAGATGAATGTGCAAGTAGAGATACTGGGGTGCAAAGGAGCAAAACAAAAAATAACAATAGGGGGATGAGGTAGTTGGATGGGCTATTTACAGATGGGCTGTGTACAGGTGCAATGATCGGTAAGCTGCTCTGACAGCTGATGCTTAAAGTTATTGGAGGGAGATGTATAAGACTCCACAGCTTCAGTGATTTTTGCAATTCGTTCCAGTCATTGGCAGGAGAGAACTGGAAGGAAAGGCAGCCAAAGGAGGAGTTGGCTTTGGGGATGACCAGTGAAATATACCTGCTGGAGCACTTGCTACGGGTGGGTGCTGCTACGGTGACCAGTGAGCTGAGATAAGGGGCTAAACCTAGCAAAGACTTATTTATAGATGACCTGGATCCAGTGGGTTTGGCGATGAATATGAAGCGAGGGCCAGCCAACGAGAGCATATAGGTCGCAGTGGTGGGTAGTATATGGGGCTTTGGTGACACGGATGGCACTGTGATAGACTACATCCAATTTGCTGAGTAGAGTGTTGGAGGCTAATTTGTAAATAACATTCCGAAGTCAAGGATCGGTAGGATACTCCGTTTTACGAGGGTATGTTTGGCAGCATGCGTGAAGGATGCTTTGTTGCGAAATAGGAAGCCAATTCTAGATTTCATTTTGGATTGGAGATGCTTAATGTGAGTCTGGAAGGAGAGTTTACAGTCTAACCAGACACCTAGGTATTTGTAGATGTACACATATTCTAAGTCAGAACCGTCCAGAGTAGTGATGATAGTCGGGCGGGCGGGTGCGGACAGCGATCGGTTGAAGAGCATGCATTTAGTTTTACTTGCATTTAAGAGCAGTTGGAGGCCACGGAAGGAGTGTTATATGGCGCTCGTCTGGAGGTTTGTTAACACAGTGTCCAAAGAAGGGCCAGAAGTATACAGAGAATCACCAGCAGCAAGCGCGTCAGTCATTACAGTCATTAACTTGTTATGCATAGGGGGCAGCCTTCTCACGTTTGGATGAAAAGCGTGCCAAGAGTAAACTGTTGCTAATATATGCATATTATTAGTAGTATTGGATAGAAAACACTCTGACGTTTCTAAAACTGTTTGAAAGATGTCTGTGAGTATAACAGAACTCATATGGCAGGCAAAAACCAGAGAAAAAAATCCAACCAGGAAGTGGGAAATCTGAGGTTGGTCATTTTTCAACTCATTCCCTATTAAAGATACAGTGGGATATGGGACATGTTGCACTTCCTAATGCTTCCACTAGATGTAACCAGTCTTTAGAACCTTGTCTGATGCTTCTGCTGTGAAGTGGGGCCGAATGAGAGGGGAATGAGTCAGAGGTCTGGCAGAATGCTTTGAGCTCGTGACGCTCGTTCACGTGAGAGCGAGCTCTGTTCCATAGCTTTTCTACAGACAAAGGAATTCTCCGGTTGGAACATTATTGACGATTTATGTTAAAAACATCCTAAAGATTGATTATTATCTTCTTTTTACATGTTTCTACTGACTGTAATATGACTTTTCATCTGAACTTTTGCCTGGACCTGCACGGACAACAAGGAGGAATTTAGACATAAATGATGGACTTTATGGAACAAATCAAACATTTATTGTGGAACTGGGATTCCTGGGAGTGCATTCTGATGAAGAATATCAAAAGTTAGTGATTCATTTTATCAGTATTTCTGCTTTTTGTGACTCCTCTCTTTGCTTGGAATATCGCTGTATGCTTTCTGTGACTAGTTGCTGACCTAACATAATGATATGTTCTGCTTTCACCGAAAAGCTTTTTTGAAATCGGACACTGTGGTTGGATTAACGAGATATTTATCTTTAAAATTGTGTCTAATACTTGTATGTTTGAGAAAATTGAATTATGAGATTTCTGTTGATTGAATTTGGCGCCCTGCTAGCGGAACCCCAGTCCTAGACAGGTTAAGAGCAGTTGGAGGCCACGGAAGGAGAGTTGTATGGGATTGAAACTCGTCTGGAGGTTAGTTAACACAGTGTCCAAAGAGGGGCCAGAAGTATACAGAATGGTGTCGTCTGCGTAGAGGTGTATCAGAGAATCACCAGCAGCAAGAGCAACATCATTGATGTATACAGAGAAGAGAGTCGGCCCGAGGATTGAACCCTGTGGCACCCCCATAGAGACTGCCAGAGGTCCGGACAACAGTCCCTCCGATTTGACACACTGAACTCTATTAGAGAAGTAGTTGGTAAACCAGACGAGACAATCATTTGAGAAACCAAGGCTGTCGAGTCTGCCAATAAGAATGTGGTGATTGACAGAGTCGAAAGCCTTGGCCAGGTCGATGAATACGGCTGCACAGTAATGTCTCTTATCGATGGCAGTTATGATGTTGTTTAGGACCTTGAGTGTGGCTGAGGTGCACCGATGACCAGCTCTGAAACCAGATTGCATAGCGGAGAAGGTACGGTGGGAATCGAAATGGTCGGTAATCTGTTTGTTAACTTGGCTTTCAAAGACCTTAGAAAGACAGGGTAGGATAGATATAGGTCTGTAGCAGTTTGGGTCTAGAGTGTCACCCCCTTTGAAGGGGGGGGATGACCGCGGCAGCTTTCCAATCTTTGGGAATCTCAGACGATACGAAAGAGGTTGAACAGGCTAGTAATAGGGGTTGCAACAATTTCGGCAGATAATTTTAGAAAGAGAGGGTCCAGATTGTCTAGCCCGGCTGATTTGTAGGGGTCCAGATTTTGCAACTCTTTCAGAACATCAGCTATCTGGATTTGGGTTAAGGAGAAATGGTGGAGGCTTTGGCGGGTTGCTGTGGAGGGTGCCGGGCAGTTGACCGGGGTAGGGGTAGCCAGGTGGAAAGCATGGCCAGCCGTAGAGAAATGCTGAAATTCTCAATTATAGTGGATTTATCGGTGGTGACAGTGTTTCCTAGCCTCAGAGCAGTGGGCAGTGTGCTGTGCTGTCTATTCACCTATGCTGAAAAACAAGTGAAGTGGAAAGCGGAGGAAAACTCACCACTCGAAAAGGAAGTTAAGAGTTGGCGAGGCTTTACTCTGTGGATCCAGAACTGTCGTTGGCACTGTGTCATGATGATTCAGATGGGAGAAGACTGCAGAGCTATCAAGGGTGCCTACTACCATCCAACCTCCCTTGCATTACATAACAAAGCAAAGCAAAGCTTTAATAGGCGCCATCCGCAACATTAAACAATGCTCTGGTCAAGCAGCGGTGCTCTATAGCCTTAGATGTTAAAACTAGGAGTCTGTGTTACATGGAACGTCTGTGTTTTACTCTCATTAGCTCAGAAATGCAGCACATTGTTAGCATTTCAAAGCTAAGGTCTGAGTGTATTACCATCATCAGTATATTACCATCAGGTATGGTTGCCATGTGTACGCGTGGGTACGTTTATTTAATCTTCAAAAGATGACATGCCAAGACCAGGGATAATCCAATTAGACCTAAACAGGCACTGTTCTCTCTGCTGTAAACACTCAGGTTCCTATTAAAGTCGAAAAAAAGCTGCATCTGAAATGTCCACACACATCTACATTATATATACAAAACTAGTATGTGGACGCCCGTTCAAATTGGTGGATTTGGCTATTTCAGCCACACCCGTTGCTGACAGGTGTATAAAATCGAGCACACAGCTACAGTGGTTCCTCCTTTAAAAGTTGCGTCATACTGTGGCACACCTTGCGTGCTGCCTCGGCATTCTGTGGCACGTAGTTTAATTCTCAGCCATTTTTTCTGTTACTGCAAGTTATTGCTAGTTTGACAACCAGAGGGCATCTTTGAGAAGCATTTGATAGTATTCTGTATTGGCATTACCAGAGAATTTAAAACCTTTTTTGTAATAATATAGTATATGGGATTGATTGTAAGAAATTTGGCTTAATTCATTTGATTACTACTGTGGTGTTTCTATTCAGAGAAAAAGGAAAAAGGAAGCCCTCTCAGTTTCTATGGCGCTGTACAACGTGACGTCGGGAGTAGGCTACCGGATTGGAGGATTCTAAATTGTTTGCCTTTATTAGACAACTTAGTTACAATATTCGGTAAATCAGTGATATTTATTCCCACAGTAATTCGTTATGGATCCATAACTAAATCAACATGTGCATTTTGAAAGAGTATTTTGTATCATTATTTTATTAACGAAATGTGTTTATTTGTTTATTAGGCTACTGTGCAGTCTACAATAAATACTGTAGTAAACATGGGAAAGTGCCTAATTCCTTACATAATGGAGAGCAGGCCATGTCTGTACTACAGAATGCAGGGCATGCGTTATTTCATTGTTGTGATGTCTTCACTATTATTCTACAATGTAGAAAATTGTCAAAATAAAGAAAAATCCTGGAATGAGTAGGTGTGTCCAAACTTTTGACTGGTACTTGCTTAATTCATTAGATTAATATTATGATGATTAATACTATTCCATGAAAAATGAAATACCCTCTGGGTTTCTGTTAGAATGGAACTGAAAATATGGCGCTGTACAATGTGATTCCATATGTGTCATTTCATAGTTGTGATGTCTGTCTATTTCTGTAGTAGACATTACTCAACACTAGCGAGACTCTTTTCGCCTATGGTGGGCCTACAGTATATCGAAAAAGATTTTATTCAATGATGTGACTCTCTGCCAATAATTACATTTAGAGATTTGGAGGACTCTAAATTAATATCTAAGGGGAATTTTCCGTTGGGATCTGTGAGAATATCTACGTTTTTTAAAAAATATAATACTAAATGAATTAATAACAATCGCTTTGTTTAAAAAGTAACAATATTTTGGAGATTTTGTTTTCATTTAACCTAGAGTGAGCGAGAAATAGGCCATTCTTGAACATGGGTTGAGACATTCTCACTAATTTCTAAATAAAGCCAGTACAATGTGACGTCGGGAGTAGGCTACAGGATTGGAGGATTCTAAATTGTTTGCCTTCATCAGCACATTACTCAACACTAGTGAGACTCAATTCGCCTATGGTAGGCCTACAGTATATCGAAAACATTTTTTTATTCAAATGATGAGACTCTCCGCCAATAATTACATTTAGAGGATTGGAGGACTCTAAATTAATATCTAAGGGGCATTTTCCGTTAGATATTCTCACAGATCCTAAGGGGCTTTTATATAATTCTAAATGAATTAATAATAATCACTTTGTTTAAAAAGTAACGATATTTTGGAGATTTCGTTTCATTTAACCTAGAGTGAGCGAGAGAAAGGCAAAAAAGCAGACAACACATATCTAAAGAATATCATGGCATATTTGAACGAGTAATTCGTTATAGACCCATAACAAATTTTAATTTATTTTTTATTTTTCATTAACAGCTCATTTTTGAATGGTAACTGTGTTAAGGGTGGAGTTTTGGGCGGGGTGAGGAAAGGCATGACTTTAAGGTTACAATAGGCTATAAGTATACAGAAGATTGACGATTTTCCTCACTTTGATTATATTGTAGCACCATGACCATGATCTCTATTCATTTAAGTGAGCAGATTAAGGCTTTCAGGAGGAACGGAAAATCGGAAAATCTAAAAGTAATTAGACCTTTATGTAGTAAAATAAAAATAAATAAATAAAAGACCTACAACACCTTCGGTAGACCTACAGTATATCTAAAAATGTATTTTTTCATCTCTACATGATTTAAACCCGATCAAACTTGTTTGGCATCAACTGAGAACATTCATCTGCAACTCTGCCAAGACGACAAGCAAAGATGAACTGGTCCAGGCCATCAAGAGGTTTTGTCTAGAGAAATTGACGATACAACAATGCAACAAATACATTGATCATCTCAGCAAGGTTTTACCTGTGATCATGGGTATCATCGGATGGGGCCACAGTGTCTCCTGACCCCTCCTGTCTCAGCCTCCAGTATTTATGCTGCAGTAGTTTATGTGTCGGGGGGCTAGAGTCAGTCTGTTATTCCACCTGGCCGTGCTGCTGCTCCAGTTTCAACTGTTCTGTCTGCGGCTATGGAACCCAGACCTGTTCACCGGACGTGCTACCTTGTCCCGGACCTGTTGTTTTCGACTCTCTCTCTCTCCCTCTCTCTCTCTACCGTACCTGCTGTCTCTAACTCTGAATGCTCGGCTATGAAAAGCCAACTGACATTTACTCATGAGGTGCTGACATGTTGCACCTTCTACAGCCACTGTGATTATTATTATTATTTGACCCTGCTGGTCATCTATGAACATTTGAACATCTTGGCCATGTACTGTTATAATCTCCACCCAGCACAGCCAGAAGAGGACTGGCCACCCCTCAGAGCCTGGTTCCTCTCTAGGTTTCTACCTAGGTCCCTGCCTTTTTAGGGATTTTTTCCTAGCCAACGTGCTTCTACATCTGCATTGCTTGCTGTTTGGGGTTTTAGGCTGTGTTTCTGTACAGCACTTTGTAACATCAGCTGATGATAAAAGGGCTTTAGAAATACATTTTATTGATTGATTGATTGTGTGAAGTTTCATGACTCTAGGACTAAAATAAGTTCCTCAAAATGCCTTGTGAACTTCCATTAATATATGGCAATAAATAAAAAATAAAAACGACGTATTACTCGGTTCCTGAAAAGGTTACTTGGAAGGTTTTTTCAAGACACCGCCTGAACAGTCATTATTAAACAGACACTCTTATCTGGAGTGAACAACAGTGAACAGAGTCAATAAATGATGTGGCTGCTGCAGCGATTGAACATGCAACCTTGTTGTTGACTTACTGTGGTCTGGAGGCTTCTGCCTGGTCTGTCTGCAGTTTTTCTCCTCCCTCCACCTCCATGGTGCAGTACACAATCCTGTTAGGCGCCACCGACTTCAGGCCCTGCACTTCCACTATCACTATCTGCAAACAGCAACAGAGAGAGGACATGGTCAGCTCCACACTTACAGTGGGGCAAAAAAGTATTTAGTCAGCCACCAATTGTGCAAGTTCTCCCACATAAAAAGATGAGAGAGGCCTGTAATTAGGTGACCAAATACTTATTTTCCACCATAATTTGCAAATAAATTCATAAAAAATCCTACAATGTGATTGTCTGGATTTTTTTTCTAATTTTGTCTGTCATAGTTGAAGTGTACCTATGATGAAAATTACAGGCCTCTCTCATCTTTTTAAGTGGGAAAACTTGCACAATTGGTGGCTGACTAAATACTTTTTTGCCCCACTGTATGCAGCATTAGAAGCATTAGACGTGGAGTCACTGGGTCGTGTAAGTCCAGTCGAGGCACTATCACAATGCCAACCTGCAGCCACAGCGGGAACATTCACAGGCATGTAGGAACACACACACACACACACACACACACACACACACACACACACACACACACACACACACACACACACACACACACACACACACACACACACACACACACACACACACACACACACACACACACACACACACACACACACAAACATCAAAGAGCAGATAATTCTTGTTTCTTTTGTCTGGCCCCTTAGTAGACAGAATAACCCTCAAGCTGACCCCAGAATAGATAAAACTACTACCAGACTAATGTAAATAAAATGCCAAACACACATTGATCTTTCTTTCAAAAGTCAACCAGAACAATTAACACATCAATTATCTTGACAGAGCAAGCAATCTGAGCGTACCGCAAAACATTTACTGGGCAAGATTACAAGATGAAATCACCACACACACCTCCAGTGTGAAGGAGAGGACCACGTCGGACTTGGAAAGGAATTCTGTCTCGTCGCCCATGTCCAGGAAGGAGTTGTTCATGGAGGAGCGTTTTAGCTTCTGTTTGATGTCGGGGCCTCCCTTGGACACAGGTAGGCTCTCCAGGTTAGCCATGAGCAGATTGACAGACGAGCGCGTCTCCTCGATGTACATGGTCTCCATGTCTTTAGACACAAACTTGGGGTAATTCCTCTCCTGAGAGGGAGTCAGTGTTAGAGGAAGAGTTGTGCTTCCATCGTTGTGGCAGTTTATAACTACAGTGACCACAAGATATTATTTTAAGTATTCTGAAACAGTTGTCAACAATCACCGGCCCAGTGAGCTACACGATGTCCATCCAACTTTAACAAAGTTGATTTAACTAATCAATGTGTAGTTGACTAGTTGATTCAGGTGTGAAAGTACCTGGCTGAAGAAGAAAAAAGACATCTGGACACCTGGTAGCCCTCATGACCAGAGCTGATTACCACTGTGCGTGGCTTACACCGCATTGTTAGTTTGAGGGCTATAGGTGTAGGACTTACCCTGGCGATCTTGTCTGCAAGCTGTAGTCTTCCATCCAGCTCCCGGCGGATCTGGGCTGCCTGTTCGTCCACATTGTCCAGCTACAAACCACAGACCAGGAAGGCGAGTGTTAATCAACCAATCAACATATTGCTGAGTACCAATCAACAGATTGATCAAGAAAGTAAGACAATAAATGAAAAGATATGGGGTGTTTTGTAATTTGGCAAATAAAATGTATAGGTCTAAGCACACATGATAGGATTTCCTTTTGTGGACTGACAGAAATGTGCATGCACCAGGCAGTTTCCCAAGCGCACATTCATTGATATTCTAAGGTAAACTTCTTCTCTAGAGACGGGGGAATGGCTGGCACAGACACACAGAAATATGTGCAACTGGGGCATTCACTGGCCAGGATTTTCATTACCCACTCACAAACACACATGCAGACATAAACCATTACACACACACACTCACACCACAATGCTGTTTCCACTCGATAAGTCTTAACTCCGAGCTCTAATGTGATTTTAAAGAGTGGCACAACTGCTTCAAACTTAACAAGTGACATTTTTAAGGTGCAGTCCAACGGTCATTTCATGTACTTATTGCAGGAAAAATCTGGATCGGAAAGGTGGAGTTTGATCCAAGCAGAGAAACACACAAAGCTAATCAAAGCTAATCACACAAAGCTAATTTCATGGAACATCCTTTCCAGTATGTTGCTGTGTGTACTGACTGAATCAGCTGAAACCGCCCACAAAGTCATCATTAGCCACACGTTTCCTTTGACAACCAAAAACATCTCCCCACAGGATATCGGCGAAACAATATGGAATAACTCAAAATCTTGAAGTCCTAATGTGGTGGCTGTCGCTGCATACGGGCGCCACAAAGAGGTCAGTTACCCCCAATTAGGGTGTTATGGTGTCTGGTCATCTAGAGACTTGTATTGGTAGCGTAGCTCCTCCATAGTGGCTGACCCCCCGTCGCCTGATCAACCCTGATTGGCTGCGTTTACACAGGCAGCCCAATTCTGATCTTTCGCACAATTATTGCCAAAAGATATCTCAAAAATGAAAAGCATAATTTTTGGGACAAATCACTCGCTCAACGCTAAACCTTGTTTAGATATATTATTGAATAATGTGGCTATTGAGCAAGTTGAGGAGACTAAACTGCTGGGTGTAACTCTACATACTATGGGAGAGGCACATTTTTTTCATTGTCGATCAACAATGCCAAACCACCGGGGTCTGACAACTTGAATGGAAAATTACTAAGGATAATAGCAGATGATATTGCCACTCCCATTTGCCATATCTTCAATTTAAGCCTACTAGAAAGTGTGTGCCCTCACGCCTGGAGGGAAGCAAAAGTTATTCCCCTACCTAAGAATAGTAAAGCCCACTTAACTGGCTCAAACAACCAACCCATCAGCTTGCTACCAACCCTTACTAAACTTTTGGGAAAAATTGTGTTTGACCAGATAAAATGTTATTTTACAGTAAACAAATTGACAACAGAATATCAGAACGCTTATAGGGATAGAACATTCAAAAAGCACAGCACTTACACAAATGACTGATGATTGGCTGACAGAAATTTATGATAAAAAGATCGCGGGGGCTGTTTTGTTAGACTTTATTACGAATGTTGATATTATCGATCACTGTGTGTTGCTGGAAAAACATATGTGTTATGGCTTTACACCCCCTGCTATATTGTGGAGGAAGAGTTACCTGCCTAACAGAACACAGAAGGTGTTCTTTAATGGAAGCCTATCAAACAGTGAAGCAACACAAACAGACACATGCATACAAACATACAATAACGAATGCACTATGCACACATGTACACATGGATTTAGTGCTATAGATATGTGGTAGTAGAGTAGAGGCCTGAGGGCACACACTTAATATGTTGTGAAATCTGTTGTGAATGTATTGTAATGTTTTTCAAATGTATAACTGCCTTCATTTTGCTGGACCCCAGGAAGAGTAGCTGCTGTCTTGGCAGCAGCTAATGGAGACCCATAATAAATAAAAATAGCAAGCTGTGATGGTCAAAATATATGGACTCCACAGGAGATTGGTGGCACCTTAATTGGGGAAGACGGGCTTGTGGTAATGGAATGAGTGGAATGGTATCAAACAACAGCTGGTGCACGATATCTAAGGAAGTCTCGAGCTACTGTTCGCCTGAGGAAGAGTTTCTCATGATAAGCTGCAGACCACACTACCTACCGAGAGAGTTTTCATCTATATTCTTTGTAGCTGTGTACATACCACCACAGTCAGAGGCTGGCACTAAGACAGCATTGAATGAGCTGTATTCCACCATAAGCAAACAAGAAAAAACTCACCCAGAGGCGGCGCTCCTAGTAGCCGGGGACTTTAATGCAGGGAAACTTAAATCCGTTTTACCGCATTTCTATCAACATGTTAAATGTGCAACCAGAGGGAAAATAACTCTGGATCACCTATACTCCACACACACAAAGATGCTTACAAAGCTCGCCCTCCATTTGGCACATCTGAAGAATTCTATCCTCCTGATTCCTGCTTACAAGCAACAATTAAAGCAGGAAGCACCAGTGACTAGATCAATAAAAAAAAGTGGTCAGATAAAGCAGATGCTAAGCTACAGGACTGTTTTGCTAGCACAGACTGGAATATGTTCCGGGATTCATCCAATGGCATTGAGGAGTACACCACATCTATCACTGGCTTCATCAATAAGTGCATCGATGACGTCGTCCCCACAGTGACCGTACATACATACCCCAACAAGAAACCATGGATTACAAGCAGCATCCGCACTGAGATAAAGGCTAGAGCTGTCGCTTTCAAGAATAGCAGGACTCTAACCCGGAAGCTTATAATAAATCCCGCTATGCCCTCCGACGAACCATCAAACAGAAAAAGCATCAATACAGGACTAAGATCGAGTTGTACTACACCGGCTCTAACACTCGTCGGATGTGGCAGGGCCTTCAAACCATAACAGACAACAAAGGGAAGCACAGCCAAGAGCTGCCCAGTGACACGAGCCTACCGGACGAGCTAAACTACTTCTATGCTCGCTTCGAGGCAAATAACACTGAAACATGCATGAGAGCACCAGCTGTACAGGAAGACTGTGTGATCACGCTCTCCGCAGCCGATGTGAGTAAGACCTTTAGACAGGTCAACATACAAGGCCACAGGGCCAGACGGATTACCAGGACGTGTACTGCGAGCATGCGCTGACCAACTGGCAAGTGTCTTCACTGACATTTTCAACCTCTCCCTGTCCGAGTCTGTAATACCAACATGTTTTAAGCAGACCACCATAGTGCCTGTGCCCAATAACACTAAGGTAACCTGCCTAAATGACTATCGACACATATCACTCACGTCTGTAGCCATGAAGTGCTTTGAAATGCTGGTCATGGCTCACATCAACACCATCATCCCAGAAACCCTAGAACCACTCTAATTTGCATACCGCCCCCAACAGATCCACAGATGATGCAGTCTCTATTGCACTCCACACTGCCCTTTCCCACCTGGACAAAAGGAACACCTATGTGAGAATGGTATTCATAAACTACAGCTCAGCATTCAACACCATAGTGCCCTCAAAGCTCATCAATAAGCTAAGGACCCTGGGACTAAACACCTCCCTCTGCAACTGGATCCTGGACTTCCTGACGGGCCGCTCCCAGGTGTAAAGGGTAGGTAACAACACATCCGCCACGCTGATCCACAACACAGGGGCCCCTCAGGGGTGCGTGCTCAGCCCCCTCCTATACTCCCTGTTCACTCATGACTGCACGGCCAGGCATGACTCCAACACCATCATTACATTTGCCGATGACACAACAGTGGTAGGCCTGATCACCGACAAGACAGCCTATAGGGAGGAGGTCAGAGACCTGGCCATGTGGTGCCAGGACAACAACCTCTGCCTCAACGTGATCAAGACAAAGGAGATGATTGTGGACTACAGGAAACAGAGGACCGAGCATGCCCCCATTCTCATCGATGGGGTTGCAGTGGAGCAGGTTGAGAGCTTCAAGTTCCTTGGTGTCTACATCACCAACAAACGAACATGGTCCAAGCACACCATGACAGTCGTGAAGCGGGCACGACAAAACCTATTCCCCCTCAGGAGACTGAAAAGATTTGTCATGGGTCCTCAGATCCTCAAAAGGTTCTACAGATGCACCATCGAGAGCATCCTGACTGATTACATCACTGCCTGGTATGCCAACTGCTCGGCCTCCGACCGCAAGGCACTACAGAGGGTAGTGCGAACAGCCCAGTACATCACCGGGGTCAAGCTTCCTGCCATCCAGGACCTCAATACCAGGCAGTGTCAGAGGATGCACCTAAAAATTGTCAAAGACTCCAGCCACCCTCTCTGCTACCACACGGCAAGCGGTACCGGAGCGCCAAGTCCAGGTCCAAGAGGTTTCTAAACAGCTTCTACCCGCAAGCCATAAGACTCCTGAACATCTAGTCAAATGGCTACCCAGACTATTCGCATTGCCCCCCCCAACCCCACACCACTGCCACTCTCTGTTGTCATCTATGCAATTAACGCTACCTACATGTACATACTACCTCAACTAACCGGTGCCCCCGCACATTGACTCTGTACCGGCACCCCCATGTATATATTGTTATTTTTTTACTGCTCCTCTTTAATTACTTGTTCATTTTATCTCTTATTCTTATCCTTATTTTTTTAAACTGCACGGTCGGCTAGGGGCTCGAAAGTAAGCGTTTCACTGTAAGGTCTACACCTGTTGTATTCGGCGCATGTGAATAATAAACATTTATTTGATTTGAAACACATCAAACACATGGTTTCCGTCCAAGCTATTATTATGAGCCGTCCTCCCCTCAGCAGCCTCCGCTGATAAACTCAATGGTTGCTAAAATGGGAAGTAGTCTGTCCATAATAGGGAATTGCTCTGCATTCATGACATCTCAATCAACCAGACAGGTCCTACAGGCCCTAGTTTTGTCGCACCTGGACTACTGCCCAGCTGTGTGGCCATGTGCAGCAAAGAAGGACATAGGAAAATTGCAGTTGGTCCAGAACAAAAATGCACATATCACACTTCGATGTACACGGAGGGTAAGTGTCAGTAACATGCATGTCAGTCTCTACTGGTTCAAAGTTGAGGAGAGATTGACTGCATCACTATTGGTCTTTGTGTGAGGTATTGATGTGTTGAAGGTACCCAACTGTCTGTTCAAGCAGTTGGCACACAGTTCAGACACTCATCGGTACAACTCAAGACATGCAGGTCCAGAACAGAGGCTGGGAAACACACAGTATTAAATAGAGCCATGACAAGGGCTGTGGCTGTCACAGCATTTCATCAGCCGGTGATTGTCAAGCAAATAACTGTCAGTCTCATGGTAATTGACCATTGATTAACATAAACACATTTAGCATCTCCTGGGTTTCTACAAGTCACTGATGCAGACCTTTGGAACAACTACATTTTAAAAAGTCTAATAAATCCATGTAATATAGCCTACACCTTCACAATAAATCCATTATTTATATTAGACAGGTCTAAAGAAACATGATATGAGGAAAATGTAGTCTATTTCAGAAGAACAGAATAGCATACTCTGAGTTGTCCTTATGTTAGGTGCTGATCTGGCTATGCCTTATGGCTGTGGGCCACACTAGTTCATTTAGCAGACAGGATTTGCTTAGAATTCCGTACCATTATTTTACAGTATGAAGAATACAATTGAACAAAGTTGAATAAAATAGAAAGGATATGATCTCCAAACGATTTGAGGGAGTGCGCACATGTGGCTTTTCTGTGTCGAGCGGTTATCAAAGAAATAGGTACTCCTATATGCTTAATTTAGGTTTATTTATGTAACTTTAGTTGTTCAACAAATGCTGGGCTTGTTACACGGAGTGGAACAGGGAACCCAAGAGCAGACTCAGACGAGGAGACTGGGATGAAGTAACTAAGGTATTTATTGAAACACAGGGGGAAGATGGAGTGCAGGTCAGGGGAAACTCGGGCGGGTTACTTAAAAATCATACAATGTGATTTTCGTCTCTCACAGTTGAAGTGTACCTATGATCAAAATTACAGACCTCTACATGCTTTGTAAGTAGGAAAACCTGCAAAATCGGCAGTGTATCAAATACTTGTTCTCCCCACTGTATATCCATGCCTGATATGTAATTAGACATATAAAACAGAAAATCAACAGCTCTCATTGATAATGTATGGCTAATTAGTAAATAAGGCAGTTGTATTTTCATTCCATCCAGGAAATGTAATCGTCACAATAACTTGTCATGTGCAGCGACACAGCATAAATATGGCTTAATTACGAAAACTGAACACATCGTACTGTTTGCAACCAATGAAATGCAATTTGCCCATTCATCTGAAAGGGATTCTCTAATTAGTAGCTTCAGATGTAAAACTCAGCCATACATAATGACATTAATTTACAAGTACTAGTCTTGACACAAAACATCCCAAAATTTCAACAGCCCCCCATAACGATGGCATACAAACGAGAAGGATATATGGTCTCTGTCTGTAATTAACTTCTTATGCCTGCATCCCGCTACCGGGATCGATATGACAGCAGCCAGTGAAAGTGCAGGGCGCCAAATTCAAACAACAGAATACTCATAATTAAAATTCCTCAAACATACATGTGTCTTATATCATTTTAAAAGGTAATCTTGTTGTTAATCCCACCAAAGTGGGGGCGTGTCCCAAGTGTCCGATTTCAAATATGCTTTCCAGCAAAAGCACTACAAACGATTATATTAGGTCACCACCAAACCACAATAAGCACAGTCATTTTTCCAGCGAAAGATAGCTTTCACAAAAAGCAGAAATAGAGATAAAATTAAATCACTAACCTTTGATTATCTTCATCAGATGACACTCATAGGACTTCATGTTACACAATACAATACAATGTTTTGTTTGATAAAGTTCATATTTATAACAAAAAATCTGAGTTTACATTGACGCGTTACATTCACTAGTTCCAAAAACATCAAGTGATTTTGCATAGATTACATTTTAGTCATTTAGCAGACGCTCTTATCCAGAGCGACTTACAGTTGAGTGCATACATTTTTTTATTACATTTTTTACATACTGAGACAAGGATATCCCTACCGGCCAAGAGCAGACGCTCTTATCCAGAGCGACTTACAGTAGATTGCATACATTTTATTACATTTTTTACATACTGAGACAAGGA